>NC_057758.1:4583496-4587374 GCF_004010195.1 Chiloscyllium plagiosum
GCACAGTAGATTAGGCAGCATCCGAGGAGCAGGAGAATTGACATTTCGGGTAAAACCCTTCATCAAGACTGCGGATCATCAGGAAAGGCGTTTGACTGAAATTTGAATTCTGCTGCTTTTTGTCTGCTGTCTGACCTGCTATGCGTTTTCGGCACCAATCTGTCCATTCTGATCTCCCGCATCTGCATTCCTCTACTTTCTCCCAGTTGAAATCAATAGTGCCCCATGTCAATGCTGTTCGATTGACTGAGACGACATTCAAACTTTAAGTTGTGCAAATGATTGCTCGTTTTGTTCATATCACCATATAACATCATCTTAAGGCACCGCAGCTGTGAAATCAATGGAATAAAGGAGTCGACATTTTACTGAATTTAGAATTGCGACTGCTCGCCCGGCCTCCAACGAATTTTGTACAAATATCTAGAGTATAACGAGTTCGGATTTCGACACAGCTTGGTATTTTATAAAATTCATCTGTGGGATGTGGCCATCGTTGACGAGCCAACCTGTTTGTTAGGTTTTTTTAGATTACTTACAGTGTGGAAACAGGCCCTTCGGCCCAACAAGTCCACACCGACACGCCACCCACCCATACCCCTACATTTACCCCTTACCTAACACTACGGGCAATTGTGGTGGAAAGATAACTTATTGAACCTTTCCAACTGTTTTGGTCTGACCCATACGGAGGAAAGGGAGGGAATTCCAGCATGTCCATTCAGCAACAGTGAAGGAACAGCGAAATATTTCCAAGTCATTATGGCAAGTGGCTTCGAGGGAAACTGGAAGTTGTTGGTGATCCAAAGCAGCTGCTCCCGTGTAATTAATTATTAGATTAGATTAGATTACATTAGATTACTTTTTTTATTACATTACAGTGTGGGAACAGGCCCTTCGGCCCAACAAGTCCACACCGACCCGCCAAAGCGTAACTCACCCATACATTTACCCTTTTCCTAACACTACGGGCAAGTTAGCATGGCAAATTCACCTGACCTGTACATCTTTGGACTGTGGAGGAAACCGGAGCACCCGGAGGAAACCCACGCAGACACGGCGAGAACGTGCAAACGCCACACAGACAGTCGCCTGAGGCAGGAATTGAACCCGGGTCTCTGGCGCTGTGAGGCAGCAGTGCTAACCACTGTGCCACCCACATTCGAATACAAGTAGCTGAGGGTAGGAAAAGCCTCTCTGAGGATCTCTGGTTCATTACTGCTGTGCATTTTGCAAACTGTATACAGTCGCTGGTGCAGGGAGTCGAGTGTTGTTAATTGAGTGCAAATCAAATGATTACCCTGTCAAGTATGTGGCCATTCTTCTTGAATGTTGTTTGGAATGCATGAATCCAACGTATTGGGGAGTATTCCATCACATTCATGGCTTGTACGTTTTAGACGTTGGATAGATTTGGGGAGTCAGAAGGTGAGTTCCACGTCGCAATATTCATAGTGTCTGACCTTAGCTTGCAGTCACTAGCTTTCTGTGATTTGTTCACATGAGTTTGTGAACAGTAGTAACCTCCAGGGTGGTTACATGGACACTTTAGTGATGGCAAAACTATGAATGTCTACGATAGTGTTCAGATTGACTCATATGGGTGATGATTATATCCTCAACAATTCCTCCTTCGAATTCTCCCATTTCCTCTCAACGAAAGCGGTCGCGGTGAGCACCCGCTTGGGCCTAATCTATTTCTCCCTCCTCATCGTGTATGTGGAGCAGTCCATCTTCCCCAGCAACACCATCACTATTCACAAACACTTCCTCCACTACATTGATGACTGCATTGGCGCCAGCCTGCGCTATCACGAGGTGGTGGACACTGCATCATCTCACGAACAACTTCCACCCTCATCTCAAGTTTACCTCATTCATTTAGAACACCTCCTAACCATGCCTGGACCTGTCCAGTCCAAGTTAATGGCGACTGACACAACACGGACATCTACTTCAAACCCCCACAGACTCCCAAAGCTACATCGACTACACCTCCTTTCAAAACGTTATCCTTGACTCGCAATTCGGCCACCTCCAAATTATCTGCTCCCAAGAGGACCAATTCGACCATAGTTTCAGATGGACTCCTTCTTCAAGGAATGCAATTTCCCTCCTTGAATTGTCAACATTCCCATTCATCACATCTCCTCCACACCGCACAACTCCACCCTTGTACCCCATTCATCCAATCGCATTATGGACAGAATCGCTGCCCCCTCCCTTCCCTCATCACTTTGCAGCCACCAACCTTCAATTACAACGTGTCATCCTCCGCCATTTCTGCCACCTACAATGTGACACAACCACCAGCGATATATTTTACTCCGCCCCCTTTTCTGTGTTCCACACAGACTATTTGGTCACAAGTCCCTTGTTGTGTACATGTCCCCCACCAATTCATCCTTCATTCTCAGCACGTTCTCATGCCACCGCAAGATGTGTAAACCTCTGCCCACACCTTTTACTCGCACACCCGTCGAAGGCCACAAACGATCCTTCCATATGTGACACAGTATTTCCTGAACCGAAATACGCGCTATCTATTGTGTTCGTTGCTCCCAATGTGTTCTCAACATTGTGGAGATAGAACAGCAACTTGTGGAACGTTTCAGAGAAGATTGGTGAGAGGCATGTAAGAAACAACTCCATCTTCCACCATGGCAAGCACATGCAAGTCCCTGGCCACCTCCTGTGCCAAATTCCAGCCATCCGACGACTGGAGGAAAACATACTCACGGTCCACATTTGGACCTTCCAACTACGAGGGATGAACGTCGATTTCACCAGTTTCTTATTCTGTCCTCACCCACCTCATCCCAAATTCAGCCCAATAAATTCGTGCCACCTTTTTGGACTGTCCTGCCTGTACATCTTCCTTCCATTCCACCTAGTCTACCCACCCCTCGAACCTTACACAATCACACCACAAGCTTCTATTACCTATTGCATTCCCAGCTACTTCACATCCAGTGCACCCCCAACCATTGATCTCTCAGCTCCCTTGGGTCTCCTCACATTCCTGATGAAGAAAATATGCTTGGAACTTCGACTCTCCCACTCCTGGATGCTGCCTGATGGCTGTTTTACCAACCCCGAACATTTTGACACTGATCGTCAGAGCCTCGCATTTGCATTGCGCAAATATTGCCTGTCAGTTGTCAGCCCATCCCTCGTTATTGCCCAGGTCCCCTTACATTTCAGCATGGACTGTGTCAGTATATGTGAACTCGTGAATTGTGTTGAACATTGTGCCTACAACAGTGAACATCCTCACTTCGGATCTAGTGATGAAGGGAAGGCCACTGATGAAGCAACTGAATGTTGTTTGGCAGAGGACGCTTCTCTGTGGAATTTCGTAAGAAATAACGTGGAGGTGGGATGACAGAGCGCCAGCATGACTATAATCTTCTGTGCCAGATATGGCTTCAAGCACTGGATATTTAATCCCTGATAAACATTGATTCCAGTTATAATACAGCTCCTTGATACCACACCTAGTTCCATGCGGCCTTGATGACAAGGACTGATGTCACATCACCACTAGAATTTCGTTCCTTTGTCCATGTTTGAACGAAGGTTGCAGTGAGGTTAGGAACAGATTTGTCTTGGTGGAACCCAAAGGGGGCGTTACTGATCAGATTATTGCTGAGCACTTGCTGCTTGATTGCACTGTCGGCTATCTTGGATTTGCCTTTGTGCAGAAGGTAAACCTTGGCGAGTTTCTGCATTTTCGGATAGAGTCTCGAGTTGGAGCTGTGCTGGAATACATAGCTAGCTGTGAGATACTTGAGGGAAGACTCCCCATCATGACCAATCTGTTTGAAATGTTTTAATGTTACTTTGTCAGTGATGCACAGCAGGCTGCGTGAGTCACT
>NC_057758.1:4590173-4595951 GCF_004010195.1 Chiloscyllium plagiosum
GGGGTTGAGGGAAACATGAACGCATAGCGTAGGTGATTCGGCTCTGCGAGCTTGTTACCCCATTGAGAATGCTCCTTGTTGATACGATTGTGACTGAATACTCCTTTCCCAAATAATTATTGACCGCAATGCCCAAAGGTTAGTTGAGCTCAGCTTTCAGTACGTAGCAAGACCCAGTCTTCACTGTTCCCTGGGGTGAGGACACCATAGACAGCACAGTGCAAAGGAGAAAAAGACATTCTTAGCTCAGTGGGGGACCCGTCATGTTTAAAGTGTGTTAACCAATCACTAAACCATTAACTATTTTGAGACACAAGGACAACAATTAGGAACAGACATACACATTTCAGGCCTTCAAATTTACGTCACATTCCCACTGATACTCCAATCAAATATTCAGCAGCTGTAATTTGCGTTTTAAGACCCCATAATACCATAAGAGCATAAAAAGGATCCGAATTCGGCCATTTATTCCATTAAGTCCGCTCTGCTGTCCGATAATGGCTGCTATGTTTCTTAGCACCATTCACCTGACATCTCCCAATAACCCTTCATCCCCTTAAAATCTATAACTTACGTGTCTCTGTATTTAAAAAAATCTTTTTTTTCTGTATGACTCTATGATTATGTCTGTGTCTACGCGCATCTGTATCTGTGTTTGTCTGTGTCTTTGGGAGTGTACCCGAATTGTAATGAAAGACGATATTCCATTTGCCACCTTATTTGCCTGCTGCACCTGCAAGCCACATTATACTGATTAATGCACAAGGACACCAAGGTCCATCTGCATTGCCGCATGCTGCATTTATTTTTACCATTGAAATGATAGTCCAATTTGCTATTCGTTATGAAGGTTGCGTGTGTACTGTACCTTTAAGATAGCAAGGAAAGACTGAAAGCATAGCGTGTGTTAACCAATTTAAAAATGTAAAATTTGTTTGTGAAATAAATGGCGGGCGCTGATTTTCCATGGTACACAGCGAATACGAATTTGCCCATTCAGTTTAAATGATGCCTTAATATGCCAAAATCCAGTCGAATTTGAATTTTAATGTTTTGATGACATCAAAACAATGAGACGGTCCAATGTTTGGGGGTATACATTCGGGTAATTTAAGCAATTGCGAGAACAGCAAAGAACGCCAAGCAACAAATCACTGCTAGCAGAATAGCTCTTTGACAACTACCTGCTCATAAGAAAGTAGTGCAGCAGAGGGCCGAAGAAGTGATAACAGAGGAAAATCGGTGGAGGAAAATAGACGGAGGAAAATCGACAAACGAGAATCGACACAGAATCACATTTGAAACGTGATTTCTTTTTGGTTAGTCTTAACTGGTGTTTTTATCGGACCATTATTCTAGAGTGGGAGGTAAATGACAGGTTTAATGGAAAGTAGTTGTAAATAGGTGTTGTCTAATGTTCTATTCTGGACTTAAAGAATAAAATAATTACTTATTTTTGTTTAAGTGGTGGGATTTGGGACAGTTCTTTGCCTCTCCAATTTTAACAGATTATAGCCCGAGGTGAGCTTTTCTGTGTGCATGGCCTAAATTAGCAGAACGATTCACCCCGTGCTGCAGCATATTATTTTGAACAAAATGGATCACATCAAATTTACAAATATTGTCCTGTAGAGTGCATCAAAAATGGTTGGAAGTTAGAGAAACTGCAATAAAATTCATCGACAACTTCCTCAAAAATGCTTCGCTCAGACGATACTGGCTGCAATTGCAGTGGTAATATACTTCAATATACAATTAACGTAAGGAATACAGCCCAAGAACAAAGCATTTTCAAATTGCAGGTTCAGCACAAAACTTACTCTACATAAGAACTTTCCACGCTAAGGGTCTTCCCTAGAACGACAGTCTTCTCTAAAAAAAGGCTGTTGTGTAATTGTATGTATGCATATGAACTGATGGTACTGTCAGTTTCATTGGAGCTTTGAAATGCGGCCCTTCCCCTCTCCCTCTACCTTTGAGTACTTGATGCGATTGTTGGAGTGTCGGAGGGCCAGCAGAGAGGGAATGCATCTTTTTGAACAGTGACAGCCAAACCTGCCATTCACTCTAACACTCAATGAGACTGGCATGTATACAGACGTGGGGAGTCTGTCGAAATTAGTCTTGCTCCGTGATGAGTTTCGCAATGTTTCATTCACTCAGTCTTCTGTATGTCAGAAAGCCTGTTACTTAGTTGGCAGTGTGTAATGATGTGACTGGCTACGAATAATGTGTGCCAGTATTATCATTGCTGATATATTTGAGTGTGCTAGTATTTCAGTTGTTCTCAGTGACGTCCAGCTCTTGTACAATTTTCATGCTTGCAGATAACAAACCTTGGAGAATTGTAAAGTTTTTGGTGGACAGTTTGGAATACAAACAGGAGAGTGGCAAGTTTATGCATTGTTCAGGAATATTGCAGATGACGATCAATGCAGAGCAGTATGAGATGATGCGCATTGAAGGTAAAGTCAATAGGCCTGCAAAGTTATAAAGGGATTGCAGAAGCAGAGAGCCCTAGGCGTGTATCATCGCAGATTATTGAAGCTGTCATGACAACTGGGGAGAGCAGTAAATATCAGAGATTAGCTTCATGAACTGCGCTGTTTACAGGAGAAGATGTAGGTGGGAGTCAATGTCCTCCCTTTCTGGCAGGTGCTGGAGATGATGTGTTGTGAGTCCACCATCTAACCCACCATGACCATGGAGATCTGATTTGTACCAACTAGACACAGAAGGAGCTGACATTAGGGCCAGGGCTTTTCAGTTGTGCTGGCGAAACGGAACTGATTCTGGTTTAATGTGATTCGGAGATGCTGGTGTTGGACTGGGGTGTACAAAGTTAAAAATCACACAAAGTTAAAAATCGCACCGAAAGCTAGTGTCCTTCCAATTAATCCTGTTGGACGAGAACCTGGTGTTGTTTGATTTTTAACTTGGTTTAATGTCAGAATTGTCTTTCACTTAATATTGTTCCATATTCGGTTGGTGGGGCGTAGATGTTTCAGAATCTCCACAAGAGTCTTCTCGGTTCTGTCCGGATCGTGCTGGTGTCCTCCACACATGGCGGGTAAGGGGCGTGAAAAGAACGGGTATTTGACACTTCACTACCCGGCTTGGCCCTTTCTGTCCTTTTACAGGCTGTTTCTCCAGGAATTGGAGAACGGGAGGGCGCGAATGTTGGGAGGTGTGGATGGCACTGCCCTTAATGATAGCGTAGATGTGGAGGAAATGGCGAAGTGTCCGGAGGGAATCAGTACACAGTGTTGTATCCATGCAGTTTTAATGGTGTGGGGAGTATAGTGGAAGAGAGAAAGAGAAAGAGAGAGAGAGAGAGTAAGAGGGAGAGAGATAATTTGCTGTACGCAGTACTGAAAGTCATGGAGGATGAGTCTTGTTCGGGAGAATGTGCCATTACAGATATACAGTGAGTATGAGGATGCAGAGCGAATACAGTGACACGTATCTGTGCAGAGCAGGTATGGCTATTGATGCTTGACCTGTATTGCTAGACTTATGCAGATAACGCACTAAGATGGGTGGTGAGAGCTCAGACCATGCTTGGTGGTACTGGTGGCATAGCCCGTTTTGTGAATGGCAGACTTCTGTACTCGCAAATCCACCAGGTCCTCTGTGCCCCTGTCGATAAATCGTGGTGGTATTGTCCCTTATTTTCCATGAGGAGAAAGTGAGGTCTGCAGATGCTGGAGATCAGAGATGGAAATGTGTTGCTGGAAAAGCGCAGCAGGTCAGGCAGCATCTAGGGAACGGGAGAATCGACGTTTCGGGCATTAGCCCTCATTCCTGAAGAAGGTCTAATGCCCGAAACGTCGATTCTCCTGTTCCCTAGATGCTGCCTGACCTGCTGCGCTTTTCCAGCAACACATTTCCATCCCTTATTTTCCATGCTCGGGGTAAATTGTGCAGGGCAGATCCAAACAGAGAAAGCTCAACTGAGTGCCCATTGTCATTTTAAAGATTACATACTGCCAGGGATCATTGAATATCCAGGGGTATCTGGGCGATGGTGAGTACCTCCAACCCGAAAATTGGCCGTGAATTGAATGAGCGGGACACCATGGAATGGGATGGGTAAGTAATGAAGTGAGTTCGACAAGATAGTGACCCCAAACTCAGTTACAAAGTTACAGATGAAATGCTCATTGAAAACATTCCATCATCTGAATTCACACCAAAATCCCATTCACCCATCATTCATGGGAATACAGGCCCATGAGGAAGGATGCAATCGAAATGTCTTTATGTCAGCATTCCGAAACCTGTGAAAACATTCGTTCATGATGCTATCTCCCAGTCACACTCTTTCTGTCTATTTCCAAAACACCTCCCATTTGCTCGTGTTTGAACTGCTCACCTTCTCTGGCAGATACTTACTCACCAATAGCACCCCTTATCATGGTAGAATGGAGATATGAAGCTTAAAATGAATGGGAGTTGTACATCCTCTCACGTACAACAATGGCTGCAAACGTCGCCACACAGGGCAGTGATTTAACACAGCATGACAGAGCAATGTACTTGGGTGGTGGATACAGCTGTACGTGCCTGGAAGATAGCTACTCCTGTTTTACAGATCTATCCATTAGTGTTCATAAGAACATAAAAAATTGTTGCAGGTATAGCCAATCCGGCCCTTAGAACCTGGTCTATAATTAAATAATATTATTACTGATCATTTCGTGGACTCAGCTACACATCCCGCGCTGTAACTGGCGCCCGTAATTCGTTTATTGTTCAATAAAAAACTCAATCTTAGCATTAAAAACGTTTACTGAGCAAGCGTCAAGTGCTTGACTGGGCAAAGAATTCCACAGATTTACAACCGTCTGGGTGAAGATGCTTCTTCTTAATTCAGTCCTAAATCTGCTCCCTCTGGTCTTGAGGCTGTGCCTCCTTTTCCTAGTTTCACCTGCCAATAGAAGCATCCTCTCAACTTATATCTTATATATTCCTTTCATAATTCTATATGTTTCTGCACGGCTCCCCCACCCCCCATTCTTCTGGACTCCTATGAATATAATCCCAGGCTACTGAGTCTCTCCTCACCTACCTTCGTCTCACTGTCAATTACTGGCGTGTTGCTAGTGTTCTCAACTGTGAAGATGGAAACAATACACTTGTTCAACGTCTTGACCATTTCATCACATCCCATATCTAAATGCTCCTTCTGATCCTGTAAAGGACTAACATTCATCCATCTTTATGTCGTTTCACATAGATCTAGAAGCCTTTGCTTTCTGTCGTTATATTGTATGCTTTCTTTTTGTCAAGTTCCTTATAACTCTTTTTGTGGCTTTCTGTTAAAAGGTTACCAGATCGTCCAGTTCCTTGCTGTTCTTTTTCAATTTGTATTTCTTCCCTTTCAATTTGATAGCCTCCCTTACTTTCTGAGACACGCATGACATGTTGCCCCTTTTCTCACAGTCCTTCCTTTGCATTGTAACATCCTTTTGCTGAGCACTTCGGAACATTGTTTTGAAAGTCCGCCATTACTCATCAAAAGTTTAATCATAATATTTTTGTTTTCAGTCTATTTTAGCCAAGTCCTCACTCATCTTATTGCTGTCTGCCGTGTTTAAGCATAGGACCCTGGTACTGAATTTTATCTTCTCACTCTGCATCTGTATTGTAAATTCAACCATATTGTAATCACTACGTTCACGGGGATGCCTAACTATAAGGCAATTAGTTATTTATGTATCATTGCACAGGACCAGACCTAGGATAGTTTGCTCCCGCTTCAGTTCCATTACA
>NC_057758.1:4596451-4604632 GCF_004010195.1 Chiloscyllium plagiosum
AATGGCGGGCGCTGCGTTTCCTTGGTAAGCAGCGAATACAAATTTGCCCATTCAGTTTAAATGATGCCTTAAGATGCCAAAATCCAGTCGAATTTGAATTTTAATGTTTTGATGACATCAAAGCAATGAGGCGGTCCGATATTTGGGGGTATAAATTCGGGTACTTTACGCAATTGGGAGAATGGCAAAGAACGCTAAGCAACAAATCACTGCTAGCAGAATAGCTCTTTGAAAGCTACTTGCCCAGAAGAGAGTAGTGCAGCAGAGGGCCGAAGAAGCGATGACAGAGGAAAATCGGTGGAGGAAAATAGACGGAGGAAAATCGACAAACAAGAATCGACACAGAATCACATTTGAAACGTGATTTTGTTTTTTGGTTAGTCTTAACTGGTGTTTTTATCGGACCATTATTCTAGAGTGGGAGGTAAATGACAGGTTTAATGGAAAGTAGTTGTAAATAGGTGTTGTCTAATGTTCTATTCTGGACTTAAAGAATAAAATAATTACTTATTTTTGTTTAAGTGGTGAATTTGGGACAGTTCTTTGCCTCTCCAATTTTAACAGATTATAGCGCGAGGTGTGCTTTTCTGTGTGCATGGCTTAAATTAGCAGAGCGATTCACCCCGTGCTGCAGCATATTATTCTGAACAAAATGGATCACATCACATTTACAAATATTGTCCTGCAGAGTACATCAAAAATGGTTGGAAGTTAGAGAAAATACAATAAAATTCATCTACAACTTCCTCAAAAATGCTTCGCTCAGATGATACTGGATGCAATTGCAGTGGTAATACACTTCAATATACAATTTATGTAAGGAATACAGCCCAAGATCAAAGCATTTTCAAATTGCAGGTTAAGCACAAAACTTACTCTACGTAAGAACGTTCCACGCTAAGGGTCTTCCCTAGAACGACAGTCTTCTCTAAGAAAAGCTGTTGTGTAATTGTATGTATGCATGTGAGCTGATGGTACTGTCAGTTTCATTGGAGCTTTGTACTGCGGCCCTTCCCCTCTCCCTCGATCTTTGAGTACTTGATGCGTGTTTAAGTGGTGAATTTGGGCCAGTTCTTTGCCTCTCCAATTTTAACAGATTATAGCGCGAGGTGTGCTTTTCTGTGTGCATGGCTTAAATTAGCAGAGCGAATCACCCCGTGCTGCAGCATATTATTCTGAACAAAATGGATCACATCACATTTACAAATATTGTCCTGTAGAGTACATCAAAAATGGTTGGAAGTTAGAGAAAGTACAATAAAATTCATCTACAACTTCCTCAAAAATGCTTCGCTCAGACGATACTGGATGCAATTGCAGTGGTAATACACTTCAATATACAATTTATGTAAGGAATACAGCCCAAGATCAAAGCATTTTCAAATTGCAGGTTAAGCACAAAACTTACTCTACATAAGAACGTTCCACGCTAAGGGTCTTCCCTAGAACGACAGTCTTCTCTAAGAAAAGCTGTTGTGTAATTGTATGTATGCATGTGAGCTGATGGTACTGTCAGTTTCATTGGAGCTTTGTACTGCGGCCCTTCCCCTCTCCCTCGATCTTTGAGTACTTGATGCGTTTGTTGGAGTGTCGGAGGGCCAGCAGAGAGGGAATGCATCTTTTTGAACAGAGACAGCCAAACCTGCCATTCACTCTCACACACAATGAGACTGGCACGTATACAGACGTGGGGAGTCTGTCGAAATTAGTCTTGCTCCATGATGAGTTTCGCAATGTTTCATTCACTCAGTCTTCTGTGTGTCAGAAAGCCTGTTACTTAGTTGGCAGTGTGTAATTATGTGACTGGCTACGAATGAAGTGTGCCAGTGTTATCGTTGCTGATATATTTGAGTGTGCTATTTTTTCAGTTGTTCTGAGTGACGTCCAACTCTGGTACAATTTTCATGCTTGCAGATAACAAACCTTGGAGAATTGTAAAGTTTTTGGTGGACAGTTTGGAATACAAACAGGAGAGTGGCAAGTTTATGCATTGTTCAGGAATATTGCAGATGACAATCAATGCAGAGCAGTGTGAGATGATGAGCATTGAAGGTAAAGTCAATAGGCTGCAAAGTTATAATGGGATTGGAGAAGCAGAGAGCCCTAGGCGTGTATCATCGCAGATTATTGAAGCTGTCATGACAACTGGGGAGAGCAGTAAATATCAGAGATTAGCTTTATGAACTGCGCTGTTTACAGGAGAAGATGTAGGTGGGAGACAATGTGCTTCCTTCCTGGTAGGTGATGGAGATGATGTGTTGTGAGTCCACCATCTAACCCGTCCTGACCATGGAGATCCGATTTGTACCAACTAGACACAGAAGGAGCTGGCATTAGGGCCAGGGCTTTTCAGTTGTGCTGGGGGAACGGAACTGATTCTGGTTTAATGTGATTCGGAGATGCTGGTGTTGGACTGGAGTGTACAAAGTTAAAAATCACATAAAGTTGAAAATCGCTCCGAAAGCTAGTGTCCTTCCAATTAAACCTGTTGTGTGATTTTTAACTTGGTTTAATGTGAGAATTGTCTTTCACTTAATATTGTTCCATACTCGGTTGGTGGGGCGTGGATGCTTCAGAATCTCCACAAGAGTCTTCTCGGTTCTGTTCGGATCGTGCTAGTGTCCTCCCCACATGGCGGTTAAGGGGCGTGGAAAGAACGGGTATTTGACACTTCACTACCCGGCTTGGCCCTTTCTGTCCTTTTACACGCTGTTTCTCCAGGAATTGGAGAACGGGAGGGCGGGAATGACGGGAGTTGTGGATGGCACTGCCCTTAATGCTAGCGTAGATGTGGAGGAAATGGCGAAGTGTCCGGAGGGAATCAGTACACAGTGTTGTATCCATGCAGTTTTAATGGTGTGGGGAGTATAGTGGAAGTGAGAGAGAGAAAGAGAGAAAGAGAGAGAGAGAGAGAGAGATCATTTAGAGAGATAATTTGTTGTACGCAGTACTGAAAGTAGTGGAGCATGAGTCTTGTTCGGGAGAATGTGCCATTACAGATATAGAGTGAGTATGAAGATGCAGAGCGAATACAGTGACACGTATCTGTGCAGAGCTGGTATGGCTATTGATACTTGCCTGTATTGCTAGACTTCTGCAGATAACGCACTAAGCTGGGTGGTGAGAGCTCAGACCATGCTTGGTGGTACTGGTGGCATAGCCCGTTCTGTGAATGGCAGACTTCAGTACTAGCAAATCCACCAGATCCTCTGTGCCCCTGTCAATAAATCGTGGTGGTATTTTCCCTTATTTTCCATGCTCGGGGTAAATTGTGCAGGGCAGATCCAAACAGAGAAAGCTCAACTGTGTGCCCATTGTCATTTTAAAGATTGCATACTGCCAGGGATCATTGAATATACAGGGGTATCTGGGCAATGGTGAGTACCTCCTCCCCGATGGGTGGGAAAATTGGCCATGAATTGAATGAGTGGGACACCATGGAATTGGATGGGTAAGTAATGAAGTGAGTTCGACAAGATAGCGACCCCACACTCAGTTACAAAGCTACAGAAGAAATGCTCATTGAAAACATTCCATCATCTGAATTCACACCAAAATCCCATTCACCCATCATTCATGGGAATACAGGCCCATGAGGAAGGATGCAATCGAAATGTCTTTATTTCAGCATTCAGAAACCTGTGAAAACATCCGTCCATTATGCTATCTCCCAGTCACACTCTTTCTGTCTATTTCCAAAACAACTCCCATTTGCTCGTGTTTGAACTGCTCACCTTCTCTGGCAGATACTTACTCACCAATAGCACCCCTTATCATGGCAGAATGGAGATATGAAGCTTTAAATGAATGGGAGTTGTAAATGCTCTCACGTACAACAATGGCTGCAAACGTCGCCACACAGGGCAGTGATTTAACACAGCATGACGGAGCAATGTACTTGGGTGGTGGATACAACTGTACGTGCCTGGAAGATAGCTACTCCTGTTTTACAGATCTATCCATTAGTGTTCATAAGAACATAAAAAATTGTTGCAGGTATAGGCGATCCGGCCCTTCGAACCTGGTCTATCATTAAATAATATTATTACTGATCATTTCATGGACTCAGCTACACTTCCCACGCTGTAACTGGCGCCCGTAATTCGTTTATTGTTCAATAAAAAACTCAATCTTACCATTAAAAACGTTTACTGAGCTAGCGTCAAGTGCTTGAGTGGGCAAAGAATTCCATAGATTTACAACTGTCTGGTTGAAGAAGCTTCTTCTTAATTCAGTCCTAAATCTGCTCCCTCTGATCTTGTGCCTCCTTTTCCTAGTATCACCTGCCAATAGAAGCATCCTCTCAACTTATATCTTATCTATTCCTTTCATAATTCTATATGTTTTTGCACGGCTCCCCCACCCCCCATTCTTCTGGACTCCTATGAATATAATCTCAGGCTACTGAGTCTCTCCTCACCTACCTTCGTCTCACTGTCAATTACTGGCATGTTGCTAGTGTCCTCAACTGTGAAGATGGAAACAATAGACTTTTTAAACGTTTTGACCATTTCATCACATCCTATATCTAAATGCTCCTTCTGATCCTGTAAAGGACTAACGTTCATCCATCTTTATGTCGTTTCACATAGATCTAGAAGCCTTTGCTTTCTGTCGTTATATTGTATGCTTTCTTTTTGTCAAGTTCCTTATAACTCTTTATGTGGCTTTCTGTTAAAAGGTTACCAAATCGTCTAGTTCCTTGCTGTTCTTTGTCAATTTGTATTTCTTCCCTTTCAATTTGATAGCCTCCCTTACTTTCTGAGACACGCATGACATGTTGCCCCTTTTCTCACAGTCCTTCCTTTGCATTGTAACATCCTTTTGCTGAGCACTTCGGAACATTGTTTTGAAAGTCCGCCATTACTCATCAAAAGTTTAATCATAACATTTTTGTTTTCAGTCTATTTTAGCCAAGTCCTCACTCATCTTATTGCTGTCTGCCGTGTTTAAGCATAGGACCCTGGTACTGAATTTTATCTTCTCACTCTGCATCTGTATTGTAAATTCAACCATATTGTAATCACTACGTTCACGAGGATGCCTAACTATAAGGCAATTAGTTATTTATGTATCATTGCACAGGACCAGACCTAGGATAGTTTGCTCCCGCTTCAGTTCCATTACACCCAGCTCAAGAAACCGATCACGGATATACTCAACTCTCTCCTCCTCAAGGTTACCCACCTGAGCTGTTTCAAATAATCGACATGCAGATTAAAATACCCCATAATAATGAATTAGATTATTTGCAGTGCGGAAAAATGCTCTTCGGCCCAACAAGTCAACATCGACCCTCCGAAGAGCAACCCACCCAGAGCCATTCCCCTACATTTACCCCTTAACCTAACACTACGGGCAATTTACCATGGCCAATTCACCTAACCTGCACATCTTTGGACTGTGGGAGGAAACCGGAGCAGCTGGAGAAAACCCACTCAGAAACGGGGAGAGTATGCAAACTTCACACAGCCAGTTGCCTGAGGCGGCAAGTGAACCCAGATCTCTGGCACCGTAAGGCAGCATCGCGAACCATTGTGCCACCATGCCGCCCAGCTCCACCATTTTGCATTAGGTTTTTTTTTGTTTATTGTCCACCAAATATAATGCGACTATTTGGTGGCCGATAGACAACGCCTATGACTGACGTTTATCTTAGAATTTCGTATTTCCAAACAAGTGGATGAAACCTTCCTCTCTATAGAACCTAGATAATCTCTCAGCACCGCCCTTGCACATCAGATCTACACCATCTCCCTTGCTTCTGTCGTTTTAAATCATTTGATCACGTGGATATTGAACACGCAGTCGTGACCATCCTGCAACCATGTCTGTGTAATGGCTACTAAATCATCTTCCCTCATGGTGATTCGTGCTGTTAATTCATCAACCTTGCTACGAATGCTACGACCATTAATCTAAATTGCGTGCACACTTGCTACTTACCTTATTATTTACAACACTACATTCTAACGTTTTTCCTTTCCCTCCCCACCGACTCACTAGTGTAAAGTTCCAGTGAACACCGTATTTATACCTTTCACAAGAACACTGGTTCAATATCGTTTCATTGGAGAACGTCTCTTCTGCCAATTACGCCCCCGGTTCCAATACTGATGCCAAGCCCACCTGAAATGGTACCTCGCTTTCCCACCTCGCTCCCTTAGCCACATATTACTTCCCTAATTTTCTTATCCCAAAACCAAGTTGGATGTGTCTCTGAAAGTAATCTAGAGATTATAACCCTGAAGGACGTGTTCCTTAATTTCTTTCCTCGTGCTTAATAATCCCCAAACAGCTCCTGCATCCTGACCTTTTCTCTGTTTTTTTTTGTCCCGACATAGACCACACTAACTGGATTCTCCCCTTCCAACTCCAGTATCCGATCAAGCCGGCCAGAGATGCCTTGCACGCTGGTGTCAGGCAGACAGCACATCATGCGGGACTCCCGGTATGCTTTCAAAGGAAACAATTTATTAACCCAATTGTAGATTCAACTATAATTAGCACTTGCCTTATTACTCACCACTTTTGATGGCCTTCTGTAACATAGTGCAGTGGTTACCTGGGTCATCGCCCCCACAGCCCTTTTCCGCACGCTGGTGTCAGGCAGACAGCACATCATGCGGGACTCCCAGTATGCTTTCAAAGGAAACAATTTATTAACCCAATTGTAGATTCAACTATAATAAGCACTTGCCTTATTACTCACCACTTTTGATGGCCTTCTGTAACATAGTGCAGTGGTCACCTGGGTCATCGCCCCCACAGCCCTTTTCCTCATCCACACAGGGAGAATGCATTTCATACCTGGTGGATAAGATCAAAAGCTGAAGTTCCTCCATATTTCAAATCAAGATTACCCACATGCGTCACTTGCAATGACACTCTGTTGTCCTTGATCACGAACTGAATTTGAATTACTTCATCTACCATGTGTGACTGCCTCTTGAAGCAAAGCTTCCAGATAACTTTCTCCCTTTAAGATGTGGCACAGTGTTTGAAGCTCAAATTCCAGATCATCAATTCTGAGCCGGAGTTCCTCCAGCAAACAAAATTTCCTACAGATGTGGTCACTGCGATCAACCAGCTCCCACACCAATCACCTGGCCAGTCATCTCTACTTAATTACTTTAATTATATAATTTTATGAGTTAAATAATTGTTCATACTTCCTTGCTAAACTCTTATTCAAATAATCAACTAATTGATAAATGAGAAAAGAAAACAAATGTAAATTTTAAACCGATCACACGGTGAAAGAAAATAGAAAAAGACAAGTTACCATATCAGTACACCACAGTCTTTTTGATGTGAGGGCGGGTGGGAGACACTACACATGCAGTGTCTCGTGTTCAACCATTGCCCAAATTTAGCTGTTACCTTCGCAACATCGCCGGTCCTCGCCCTTTCCACTCCAGCTGCTGCAACAAAATGAGGTCCTGTTCACTGCAGAGCTCCCGTACTGAACTAATACCTCGACCGTGTTTGTAGAACAAGGCAATAGTGTGGAATGCACAGCTCCCATGCTGGAAGGACCGTTTCCTCCAGGTTTGTAAGTAAATGCACAGGTAAGATCTGCACAGCTCCTCATGTTGGACAGAGAAGCAGTAGACTGGTGAGCACAGCACAGTATTCCATTCTGGACAGATTGGTGGATTGTGTTAGGCCTGTGCTGCACAGTACTCCAGAGTGAACAGATACCTCATCTGGGATCATAGGTTTGCGAGCTGGATCTGTGCGTCGGATTGAGTGTCCTGTGTAACTCCTGCTATAACTATCACCATTCCAGCTCGGCCCATTCTATTCTTAAAACTGGTATTCCTGCAACATGTTGTCTATTAAGTAATTAACCAATTAAAACGTAAATATCCGTCCATTTTGTTATGGGCCAGGTAGACCCCCTCAAAGTACATGGAGACGGTAGCCTTGACCCGAACGTTTTCTTATCTTAAAGGCGAGGTGGTCTGTTTTAAATACAATTCACTTGGTCAACATATTTGACATGAAGCAAAGGACAATTTATTAAAACACTGCAGATAAACACAACGACAGCAACATGAACTTGGAATATCTTAATCCTACTGAAAAACTTAACAGAATAACAGGTTATTTAACGACTAAACAGTAACAGCTCCATTATGGCAACATCGCATAAACACACACTTGGCAAAAATCAAA
>NC_057758.1:4604833-4610142 GCF_004010195.1 Chiloscyllium plagiosum
TTTTGTGTTAAGTAACTGTGATTGAGGTCAGTCTCCATGGACCATAACTATATCACAGGATGGTTACGTTTTCTATTAAAAGGACTTTCCATTTACCTGTTATCACACAGTATCAGTGGCAGCATTATTCTCGACAGGATTGGCCTCAGCAGCTACAGACAGAGGGAGATCGAAGTGATTCTTAGAACAATAGACTGGAATGATCCAAAAATGGATGAGAATTTGATTACATTAGACTGGAATGTTCCAACAATGACCTCAATCCGAGAACATTCGACTGGAATGTTCCAACCATGGATCATAATTTGAGAACAATCGACTGGAATGTTCTAACATTGGACCAGATTCTGAGAATATTAGAATGGAATCTTTCAACAAAGGATCAGTATCATAGAATAACAGAGTGGAATGGTCCAATATTGGACAGGAGCTTATCCTTGCGTCTTTTCTATCTTTCTCAGGAGGGGCCATGGTTACAGTTGTGGATATGAGCCGTACTAAGGATTATTTAGGCGGATTACTATCCCATCCTTGCTAGTGGTGGTGTTCCTCGTAAGCCTACCTCTGAAAACTTTATAAACGAATGTGAAGATTATTGCTAGTTCTGTTATTTATATTAAGCAAACACACACAATTTTCTCTGTATTTATAGTCACAAACTAAAATGGACGAAGTGTAACTTCAGACCCACAACAATGTGATTGGTTCCTTATTTGCTTGGCAACTGGACTCACAGTAAAGGGCAAATGTCACACTTGCCAGTGATGGTGACATCCCGTGAAATAACTATTTTAAAGGTGAAATAAACCAAGGAACAGTGTATGTTGGGAGATCTGAAACAAAAATCCATGGTCTGAAAGTCTTGGAGAATCTCAGCAGGTATTTTCGAATTCAGTGACTCTGTCTCAAAACTGAAAGCAACTCGGAATTCGTTTTATTTATAATATTATATAGCATTGGAAGGGTGAGGAGAAGTTTGAGTTGAATAGATGGAGAAATGTCCAGCAAGAGAGAGACAGATGGAAGGAGAGAGAGAAGAGAGAGAGAGAAAAAACTAAGAGAGAGAGAGATAGGAAAAGCATGCAAAAGCTAACAAAGAACTGAAGGAAAATAGATTGCGAAGTTATTGTAACATTTCAGACTTTCCCATGAATCTGAATTTCACGTCCATTTCGTTATGTAAATGTTTAATTTTACTTATGTTCCCTCTGACTCTCCTCTGAGTGTCGTGATAAACTCATCAGTACTGGTGCTGCTGTTACAGTTGCTGTGCTACAGAGAAAAGTAATGATGCCTTGTCAACTGCTACTTCGGAGAGAGGAACGTTTACTGTGGGACAGTTGTAAAGATGCAAAGGCTTTCTCAGCCAGGAAAAGAAACTGAGGAGAGGAAGACATTTTCAATACTGAATGGGTGCACCATGTGTGTGGGGAATTGACTTGCTCTTGTCGTGGCAAAGTCAGTGGAAGCTCTGCGAATGGTTTTCTCGGGTTTGTGTTGTCAACTGCAACGGTCATTCAGGGAGACTGAGGTTGGTGTCCCCAGACTGGATACAGCACTTACAATGCATCTCGGGCCATGGTAAACAAATGGAGCTGAAACTACAAAGAATGGAATCTTTGTAAACAGGGAGGATCAGGGCACAACACTTTTCTCTCTGACATTTTGTCTAAGCTGGACCAATTGAAAGTGTAAAGTGTGAGACCAGTTTTTACAAAATGAGATCGGCACTGAGCTGTGATCCCTCCTTTATTATAAACTGTGGCCTTTCACCATGTACAGAACGGTGTTGACACTCAGAATAAAGTGAACTGTTTCAGTGCTTGAGCTTTCTAGACAGGAATGGATAATATATCCATCGTGTGTGGAGTGCAATCCTTGGATACATTCCCTGTTTGAAATAAGCCATCTGCCTGCAGAGCGTAATACATTGATTCCATTTCCACAGGGTAAGGTAGAAGAAAAAACATCTGGAAATGCTGGAAAACAGAGTGACTTGTGAAAATAGTGACCTGCAGGATATTAGAATGAATGAAGAGTTTTTTTTTAAAATCTAATTGTATTAAAGCTTGGTAAGTAGCTGAATTTGATAAGCAACATCCCAGAGTATTGATGAGGTGGCAATAGAGCTAAACAAACAATTACTGATTATTCTTCAAACAGGTTAGATTATGGAAAGGATGCTGCAGACTGGAAAGCAGCTCTTGTGAACCCGAATATTCAAAATAGAATGGAGAGGGAAACAGAACAGTCAACAGTGGATAGCTTGATGTTGGCTGTGAGAAAAACTTTGGAACTTTTTTTTGGAATGTGACAACTGCACACTTGGAGAATAATGACATGTTAGAGACGGCCTAATTTGAGTAAAGGGAGATGATCTTTGTTAAACCTGCTGCAGTTTATGGAGATTGTACGTTATGACATCGGTAATGGAGAACCAGTGGGAGAGGGGTATTTGAATTTTCAGAAGACATTTGACATGATTGAATACAGATGAGTGAAGAATATTCGAGTCCATGAGTATGTAGCGGTGGAATATGCCGAATGGATAAAAAATTGGGTTTTGGACAGCATTAAGAGAATTGTGTTTTTCTCTGGATGGAAGGCTTGTGTGGTAGCAGATGCATCAGTGCTTTGGCAATAGTTGATCGCAAGATATAAAAATGATTCAGATGTGCACAACAAACAGCATTATTGAGAGTTATGTGTATTAAATGGTGAGTGTTTGAGAAGTGTTTTTGCCAGTTAGGACCTGTATGTCCGTCTCATAAGACATTGATAGAATTCATTCGTGGCAGCACATAATTAGGGCTCCGAATAATATGTGGTCCTTCATGCAAAGTGATTGAAGTACCAGAGTAAACATATCTTTCTTAATTGTATTGTTTTGTTGAGAGAGTATTTGGGGTATTATGAACCGATTTGGTCTGTTTTATAAATAATGGTCTTCTTGTCAACAAGAAGTGCAAAGGAGTTTCACCAGACTATATTCTGGCATGATGACACCATGAGGTGAAAGTAAAGAAACTATCTGTTTTATCTGTAGCTCAGTGAGAGAATGAGAAATTGAAAATTAATGATTAAACATGCACACACATTATGTCCCAAGCAGCCACAATAAAGTGATAAATTCCGTACTTTCCGTAGGATGCTCGATTAACTCTTATTTGGGTGCCTACGCAGAGCCCCCATATCTTTTTGAGAGAATTACAGGCTCTGGATGAACTCTGAACACTTTAATGCACAGTGACTGTGTGACCTTGCATTGGATGACACGTTCAGAAACCAGTCAGCAGCCACGATACCTTCACGTTGAAACAGCTTGACATGCCACAGCAGTTTCTACCCTCGAGAGGGAACATGAGTCTGTTCTCTCAGAGAAGAAAGAAGTCTATGAGACTCGTTTAAAAAAAGTGGCTTCGTGAAAATAAAACATGTTAAAGTAACACGACTGTGCAGTGAACAATAAAGCCACGTGGAAGAACATCGAGCAGAGTATCTGTGCAGGTCCTGCTCAATATTTTTGCGATATTGGAACATTTTCCTGTCCTTGTGTCCGTGAATTGAAACCTGATTGCCCGCTTCCTGTTCCTTTGTAAGTGACTCCAGTGAAATGTAAAATTGTTTGTTTCTGATCCAGTATTAATGGTGCATGGGAGCGAGCAGTCTCTCTGTTTCCCTGTGTAACAGACAGGAGGGACTGAACGTGCTATCCGTCTTCTTGACCAGTAGGTTTGCTGGGCTGAATGACTTTCCCACATTCTTATGAAACCAGGTTGAGTTGCCGAATGATCTGAACATTTTAGTTTGGAAATAAGCAGTGTCTAACAACGCTGAAACATGAATGTTACTGAGACACGAACAGCACAAGCTGAATGTTGCCGAGTTCTTGATAGACATGGACACGGATGCTTCTGTAACTGAGGGGTGACAAATTATTCTGAACATTGTGTGACCTGCATGAACATCCCGACTTCTAATCGGTGTGGACTCAATGGTCTGAATGGCCTGCTGCCAGACTGTAAGGATTCCGTGTTGACAAACTGGAGGATCTTGGACTGAGGAAGCTACCCAATGATCACCTGCAGAGATGTCCCAAGGCTGAGGTCAAAGATTTCCGCCCATGATAACCTTCTGCCATAGTGCTATGAAAGACTTCACGCAGTGGGGAGTTTGCAATCGATTCTCATGAGGTGCAAATGTGTTCAGGCTGCTTGATGTCGTACTTAGTCAAATTCTGCCTTCATATCAGGCCAGCCACTTTTCCCTGATCCCTTGTATTCACCTGTGTTGCTCTTATTAGTAGATCATGATGTAGGAGCAGGGAGTGTTTTCTTCAAACAGTGGGTAGTGAATGTCAGGAATTATATTTTGCAGACAGGTATGCGAGCTAGATTATTGAAATATCACTGAGTGGTCTTCCCCATTTCAGGTGATAGCAGTAAGTGGTTCACAAATGTTCCTGTCCAATAGATTTGAGAGTCTGAATGGTACACAGAAAGAGAGGACTGAGATGTAGGAGTGATCATCAGACGCTTTGCGCCTTCTGCATCAGGCACAGAGTTTGGAACAGGCACAGGTTGCGGTTTCAGACCCACTTTCCAGTCTGTAACGCATTATCCTTGACTCACTTCTCTGTCAAAAGTTTAACAAACTCTATATGAATAAGTGTATTCAGAGAGGCACCACAAACGTTTGGTATTGAGAATTACACTCGAAAGGTCCTTTTAGAATATTCACAGCAGAGAGCGGCGGGAGATGGGCGGAAGTGAAGTTGGAGCACAGAGCTAGTCGGGAAGGTAAGTGATTGATATTAAAGAACTTACCTCGACGCCAACGGTCTTTCAACAGCAGAGAGCGGCGCGAGCTGGGCGGAAGTGAAGTTGGAGCGCAGAGCTAGTCGGGAAGGTAAGTGACTGATATTTGACTGAGTGTGCTCGAGACCCCAGGCCCTACATAGTAGGGCCTCCCTCCCATCCTCCTCCTCTAACCTAACTTTAAAGCTCACAGGTAAACTACTCAGTGTTCTTGTTTTGGAGACGAAGTGTAGATTAATGGCAGCGCAGGCAGTGGAATGTTCCCCTGAAGGATGTTTGAGGTAGGGGTGACCACCGATACTCCTGCCGACTTCATCTGCAGGAAATGCAGTCAGATCCTGCTCCTCACAGAACGAGTTAGGGAACTGGAACTGGAGTTGGATGAACTGAGGATAATTCGAGAGGCTGAGAGGGTGATAGATAAAAGCTACAGGGACAGAGAACAGAGGTAGCTGGGTAACAGTTAGAGGTGGGAAGGGGAGGAAGCAGGCA
>NC_057758.1:4610861-4618747 GCF_004010195.1 Chiloscyllium plagiosum
TGGATAGAAGAGGGACAGGAATGGTTGTTGGAGGTTCCTGGTTACAGATGTTTCAGTAACATTAGGGAGGGTGGTAATAAAGGAGGGGTGGCCATGCTAATTAGAAATGGTGTAACGGCTGCAGAAAGGCAGTTCGAGGGGGATCTGCCTTTGCAGGTATTATGGGCTGAAGTCAGAAATAGGAAAGGTGAAGTCACCTTGTTGGGTGTTTACTATAGGCCCCCCAATAGCAGCACAGATCTGGAGAAACAGATTGGGAAACAGATTTTGGAAAGGTGCAGAAGCCACAGGGTAGTAGTCATGGATGATTTCAACTTCCCAAACATTGATTGGAAGCTCTATAGATCAAGTAGATTGGATGAGGCGGTGTTTGTGCAGTGTGTACAGGAAGCTTTTTAACTCAGTATGTAGATTGCCCGACCCGAGGGGAGGCCATATTGGATTTGGTACTTGGTAACGAACCGGGACAAGTGATGGGCTTGTTAGAGGGTGAACATTTTGGTGATGGTGACTTTCACCTTGGTTATGGAGAGAGATAGGTGCGTGCAACAGGGTAGGTTTTACATTTGGGGAAATGGTAAATACATGGAAATGTGGAACTTTTTCAAGGAACAGATACGACGTGTCCTTGATATGTATGTACCTGTCAGGTAGGAAAGAGATGGTTTTGTGAGGGAACCTTGATTGACGAGGGAGGTTGAATGTCTTGTAAAGAGGAAGAAGGGGGCTTATATAAGGTTGAGGAAACAAGGTTCAGACAGAGCATTGGAGGGATACCGGATTTCCAGAAGGGAGCTGAAGAAAGGGATAAGGAGAGCTAAGAGAGGGCATGAAAAATCTTTGGCGGATAGGATCAACGATAACCCCAAGGCATTTTATGCGTATGTGAGAAACTTGAGAATGACGAGACCGAGGGTAGGTCCGATCAAGGACAGTAGTGGGAGACTGTGTATTGAGTCGGAAGAGATAGGAGAGGTCTTGAATGAGTACGTTTCTTCAGTATTTACAAACGAGAGTGACCGTATAGTTGAAGAGGAAAGTGTGAAACAGACTGGTAAGCTAGAGGAGATACTTGTTAGGAAGGAAGATGTGTTGGGCATTTTGAACAATTGAGGATAGACAAGGCCCCCCGGGCCTGACGGGATATATCCTCGGATTATGTGGGAAGCAAGAGATGAAATTGCAGAGCCGTTGGCAATGATCGTTTCGTCTTCAATGTCAACGGGGTGATACCAGGGGACTGGAGAGTGGCGAATGTTGTGCCCCTGTTCAAAAAAGGGAATAGGGATAACCCCGGGAATTGCAGGCCAGTTAGTGGTAGGCAAATTAATGGAAAGGGTACTGAGGGATAGGATTTATGATTATCTGGAAAGATACTGCTTGATTAGGGACAGCCAGCACCGAGTTGTGAAGGGTAGGTCTTGCCTTACAAGTCTTATTGAATTCTTTGAGGAGGTGACCAAGCATGGGAATGAGGGTAGAGCAGTAGATGTAGTATACATGGATTTTAGTAAGGCAATTGATAATGTTCCCAATGGTCGACTTATGCAGAAAGTCAGGAGGCATGGGATAGAGGGAAATCTGGCCAGTTGGTTAGAAAACTGGCTAACCGGTCGAAGTCAGAGAGTGTTGGTCGATGGTAAATATTCAACCTGGAGCCCAGTTACAAGTGGAGCCCCGCAGGGATCAGTTCTGGGTCCTCTGCTGTTTGTAATTTTTATTAATGACTTGGAAGAGGGAGTCGAAAGGTGGGTCAGTAAATTTGCCGATGATACGAAGATTGGTGGAGTTGTGGATCATGAGGAGGGCTGTTGTCGGCTGCAAAGGGACTTAGATATGATGCAGAGCTGGGCTGGGTAGTGGCAGATGGAGTTCAACCCTACCAAGTGTGAGGTTGTCCATTTTGGAAGGACAAATAAGAATGCGGAATACAGGGTTAACGGTAGGGTTCTTAGTAAGGTGGAGGAGCAGAGGGATCTTGGGGTCTATGTTCATAGATCTTTGAAAGTTGCCACTCAGGTGGATAGAGCTTGAAAGAAGTCCTATGGTGTATTAGCGTTCATTAGCAAAGGGATTGAATTCAAGAGTCGTGAAGTAATGTTGCAACTGTACAGGACTTTGGTTAGGCCACATTTGGAGTACGGTGTGCAGTTCTGGTCGCCTCACTTTAGGAAAGATGTGGAAGCTTTGGAGAGGGTGCAGAGAAGATTTACCAGGATGTTGCCTGGAATGGAGAATAGGTCGTACGAGGATAGGTTGAGAGTGCTAGGCCTTTTCTCATTGGAACGGAGAAGGATGAGGGGTGACTTGATAGAGGTTTATAAGATGATCAGGGGAATAGATAGAGTAGACAATCAGAAACTTTGTCCCCTGGTACAACAGAGTGTTACAAGGGGACATAAATTTAAGGTGAAGGATGGAAGGTATAGGGGAGATGTCAGGGGTAGGTTCTTTACCCAGACAGTGGTGGGGGCATGGAATGCGCTGCCTGTGGGAGTGGCAGAGTCAGAATCATTGGCGAACTTTAATTGTCAATTGGATAGGTACATGGATGGGTGCTTCAGCTTGGACAAATGTTCGGCACAACATCGTGGGCCGAAGGGCCTGTTCTGTGCTGTATTGTTCTATGTTCTATGTTCTATGTTCTATCCTCATATTTTTAAAGTGTCATACAGCACGGAAACTTGCCCAAATAGAACTGCCATTCCAATCTGAACTCGTCCCATGCGTCAGCATTAGACCGATATGCCACTACTTCTTTCTTACAGATAAGAACATCCAGATGCCTTTTAAATGTAGTAACTGTGCCAGCCTCCTACACTTTCTTTGACAGCTCATTCCACACTCTGTATGAAAGCTTTGTCCCTCAGGTCCCTTGTATATATTTTTCCCGCTCACTTAAACCTTTGCCTTTCAGTTTTGAACTCCCCTATCCAACGGAAAAAGTACCTTGGTTATTTAAACTGTTCATGCCCCTCATGATTCGGTAATCTTCCATAATGTCAGGGCGATGTTCCAAGAGAAAAAAAGCCGCAGTCTGTCCAGCTTCTCCCTGGAGCTCAAAACCTCCAGTCCCAGCAATATCCTTGTGAATCTTTTCTACAAGACGCGCCGTTTCCACTTGAACATCTTATTGAATGGCGAACCTGACGTATTAGAAAATTGATCTCCAGTCCATTCAGCCCCTTTTCCCAAATCATTAAATCTAGATTGCAAATTGTTGGCCACCTTGCACTGATCCATGAGGAAACCTATTAGTTGCAGCCTTCCAGCCTTAAAATAAGTATGCCTCCTCTCTATTTTCTGTTAGCTTACCGGGCTCCCCTGGATCTGTGTAGCAGCATAGGAAGCTTGCACGGCCTCCTCCTGTGTGGTGTGCCTCATTGTCAATGTATTTCTGAGCTCAGCAATACTCTATCTGGGCCAATTGTTGCCCGAGGACGAGGGGGAGATTTCCTAATTACCTGATTAACATGTGTCCCTTTAAAAGCACAACCAACACGACCAACAATTAATTTCATTTGTGGCTGTTGGTGCTGAGTTGAAAAATTCCTGCAATCACTACACATTAAAAAAAAAGAGAGGTGATCTTATCGGGGCATGGACAGGGTTAATAGGTAACGTCTTCTGCCCAGCTTCACGTTGTCCAAAACTAGAGGGCATAAGTTGAAGTTGAGAGGGGACATTTTTAAAATGGACCCACCGGGCAATGTTGTATCACAGGGGATGGTGCGTATATTGAATGAGATGCCAGAGGAAGTGGTGGAGGTTGGTACAATTACAACTTTTAAGTTATCTGGATGGGTATAGGGAAAGGAATGTTTTCGACGGAAATTAGTCAAATTCTGGCAAATGAAACTAAATTAATTTAGGACATATGGTTGAAAGGGATGAGTTGACCAGTGGGTTGTTATGCGTAATATATATCGCTGTGACACTATGACTGTGTACTTCATTATGTTCCTTCGCTGGGCAGAATGGGTCCTCCTGTCTCATTGTAGTGATACTGACTGGCTGAATGACGTCTTCCTCCCTCTCTGCAGTAGCGCAGTGGGGTGCACTGAAGCAACAACACATGAGGCAGGAGCTGTTGTAGGCCTCTTTACTCCTCCAACCTGCTGTTCAATTTAGAAAAATCATGGCTGGTCTGCTTGTGGATGAATAACCATTTTCTGTCGATTCGCAATAAATATTGACTCTCCCGTCCACCAAAGTTCAATCAAGACCAGTCTTGAATATCTTCAATGATCCGATCTTAATTCATTCCTCGAGATGAGCGCACCACAGACAGTCCAACACTAAGGAGAAACGAACATCACTATCTCAATCTGGAATGGGGCCCTCTTAATTTTGAAGTGTATTAACCTCACATCAGTTCACCTCCTCTTTTGAGAAATAATAACATAACCAATACGAAAATACATAGACCATTCAGCCGCTCAAACCTATCACATATTGCCTTTGATTCTATTCACTAAGTATTCACACATCTCAGCCTCTACTGCTCCCTTGGCAAGACATTTCCGTTCCCATAAACCATAGAACTTATGAAATTGCTGCAGAACTTGACCATTTGGCTAATCAAGTCTGATCTGCTATTCGATCATGTCTGACAAGTTTCTCAACACAATTCTCCCGTCTTCTCACTTTCAACGTTGAACCCCATATTAATCAATCCGTATCGATCTCTGTTTTAAGGACAGAACTGTGCCTATGTCTCTGTATGTCTGCATTTGCGTGATTTGATTGTGCATATTGGCAAGAGACAGAGCGTAGTCGAGGAGGGCTGTCTTTTGGACTGGAGGTCTGTGACCAGCAGCGTTCCACAGTGATTAGTGCTGGGTCCAGTTTTTTTAAATATTATTATCATTTATGTCACTTATCTAGATGAGAATTACAGAAAGCAGAGTTAGAACGTTGATGGATGGCACCAAGATTAGGTATATAATAGACAGTGAAGGAGGTTATATAAGATTAGAAAGAGATCTTTATCAATTCGTTCAATAAATCATAGAGCTGTACTGCATGGAAACAGACCCTTTGTTCCAACTTATCCATGGCAACCAGGTGTCCTAAATTCATTTAGTTTCATTTTCCAGTAATTGTCCCATGTCCCTCTCAACACTTCATATTCCTATAGTCATCCACACGCCTTTCAAACGTTGTAATTGTACCAGCCTTCACCACCTCCAATGACATCTCATTGTAAGCACGCACCAAAATATGCGTCACATGTTCCCTCAGGCCCCTTTTAAATCTTGTCCCTCTCACCTTAAATATATGCCCCATAGTTTTGGATGCCCTTTCTGGAAAAGACCTTGACTATTAATCCTATCCGTGGTCGTTATGACTTTATAAACCTCCAAAACGTGAAATAAAGAGGAACGGATTGGCTTTCAGTCATACTGGGCATAAATTCTGAACTTTAACACTGACACCTCTTCCTTCTTCAACAAACCACAATTCTAATATCATTTTAATCAACGTGCTCAGAGGTAGTGACACTACGAACACTTATCCTCCTGCGTGTTTGTTCATCGGCCTCTTCTGTCATACTGTGATACATATTCGCGAAAGGCTGGAATTGAATCTGGAGCTTCTTGTCTGGAGTGAGTTTCAATAACACACAATTTCAGGAATTGAAATCGAATACAGAGATCTGGCACAGCGACAAGACCGAAACCATACCCAGAGTTTGGGTCACATTTTAGATGTTGCTGCCAGCTCGGTGTGAATTCATTAAAATCTGTTTCACTTTACTGAAATACACAGTTTAAAGCATGACATTGTTGAGAAGATAAAAGGCACTTATCCCAACTATCGGATGCTGTGTTCATGTGATCTGCCACCGGGATAAACGTCTTCCCTCTAAAGTGTGACTGCCTTCTTGTTAGGGCATTAAATTATTAACTTCCAGCCTTTCTTCCCTAGTACGATCTCTCACTGGACTGAAGAATGGCAGATAAAGTTTAATTTCGATTAATTCAAGGTATTGCATTTGGATAAAGCAAACAAGAAGAGGACATAACGATTAAATGTCGGGACATTGATAGTGCTGTAGACCAGAAGGACACGGGAGCTCACGTACAATTCTTTGAAGTTTGCGTCACGTGTGGACAGGTTGGTTAAAGAGACTTTGGCTTGCTGTCTTCATTGCTCACACCTTTGAGTACAGGAATTAGGACGTTAGTTTTAGGTTGTATAGGACATTCGTGAGTTTTCTCTGGGAGTACTGTGTGGAAGTCTTGTCGGTCTGTTGAATTGTGGGTATTACTAATACACTGCGAAGTGTTTAGAAGAGATTTACCTCGATGCTGCCGGGAATGGAATGATTGCGTTGTGAGGACTGGCTCGATTGACTGGGTCTTTTCCACTGTAGCGTAGGAAGTTGACAGTTTACAATATAGAGAGTATAAACATTGATGTGTGGATAACATTGAATGGCAGGTGTTTTTCGTTAGTTTGGGAGATTTTAAGACTGGGATGACAGTTTTCAGGTGTGGGCTTCCAATTAAATCTGTTGGACTATAATCTGGTGTTGCGTGATTTTTAAAGTTTTAAGATGAGAGGAGAAAGTTTTACAGAAGACATAAAGTCATAGAGATGTACAGCATGGAAACAAACCCTTTGGTCGAACTCGCACCTGTGAACGAGATATCCTAAATGTATGTAGTTGTATTTGCCAGCATTTGGCCCATATCTCTCTAAACCGGTCGTATTCATGTTTCCAAACAGATGCCTTTTAAATGTAATTATATCAGCCTTCCTCGGGCAGCTCCTTAAATACGCACTACTCACTTGGTGAAAAAGTTGCCCCTTAGATCATTTTTGTGTCTTCACTCTCACACGTTAAAACTATGCCATGTAGTTTTGGAATGTGCTATCCTAGGGAAAAGATCTTGGCTACTCACTGTATCCATCACACTCATGACTTTATAAATCTTTGAAGTCACCTCCCTCCAGCTGATGCTACAGTGAAAATATCTCCAGCTTTTCAGACTATCCATAAATTCAAACCCTCCAACCCTGACAACATCTTTGGAAATCTTTTCTGAACCCTTTCACGTTTCACAACATGCTTCATCTATAAGCGAGTCATAAATTGTAGAAAGTAATCAAAACTGGCTTAACCAATGTCCTGTACAGCTGTAATATTCTATATTCAAAGCACTGAATAATTAAGGCAAGCATATTAAACACTTTCGTCACTACCATATATAACTGCGAGTCCACCTGTAAGAGACTGTGAACCTGAACTCCAATGTCTCTTTCTTTATCAATACTCCCCAGAGACTTAGTATTAAGTGCATAAGTCCTGCTCTAACATTCCTTACCAAAATGCAGCACTTCACATTTATGTAAATTAATCTCTATCTGTCCCTCTTCACTCATTAGCCCATCTTTTCAGAATCCCGTTGTATTCTGAGATAACCAATCACTCTTTCCACTGCACCTCCAATTTTGATGTCATGTGGCAACCTACGAACTATGACTCCTACGTTCAAATCCAAATCGTGTTTACATATGACAAACAGCAGTCGATTCAGCTTTGATCTTTGTGGCACATCACTGGTCACAGGACTCCTGTCTGAAAAGCAAACCTCCACCAACACAATCTGTCTTTTACGTTCGACCCAATTCTCTTTCCAAATGGCTCGTTCTCCATGTATTTCATGAAACGTAACCTTGTTAAGCAGTCTGCCATGAGGAACTTTTCTGAACGTATTACTGAAGTCATATCCAATGCTGTGCCCTCATGAATCCTTTTCGCGACTTCTTTAAAAAATTAATCAAGTTAGATGATTAATTTCCCACCCACAAAGACATGTTGATTATCCCAATTCAGTCCTTGCCTTTCCAAAAACATGTAAACACTGTGTTTCAGT
>NC_057758.1:4619247-4630933 GCF_004010195.1 Chiloscyllium plagiosum
CTGTGCTCTTTACAGGACGAGATCTAGGAGGGAGCCTCCGTGCTCCCTTCCTGGGAGGTGGTGGTAGCGATGTGATGGGAGCCGAGCCTCTTGCCCTCTGAGACCGTGGGGATTCCATTTGTACCAGCTCGACATAAAAGGGTGATGTCAACAGGGAAAGGGCTTCTAAGTTGTGCCGGGGGAAACGGAACTGACGGGGGATTTAAAGTGAGAATTGCCCTTCACTAAACATTGATCCTTACTCGGTTGTTGGGATGTGGATGGTTCAAAATCTCCACACGAGGTGTCCCAGTCCTCTCTGGCTCGTACCAGGGTCCTCCCCACATGGCGGGGAGAGGGCAGTGAGGGAACGGATATCGGGCACTCCACCAACGAACTTGGCCCTTTCTGTCCTAATGCTGGTCCAGGTGGGGAGGGGGCACATGGTGAAGTGTGCCCAGCGGGAGTCAGTGCACAGTGTTGTATCCATGCAGTGTTATAAGTGTGCGGGTGTAGTGGAGGGGGATAGAGAGGGGAAGAGAGAGAGAGAGTTAGAGAGCAAGAGAGAGAGAAGGTGCTGCATACAGGCGTGAGAGTGGTGGAGCATGAACCTTGTTCGGGGTAGGTGCTATAACAGATATACAGTGAGTGTGAGAGAGCACAGGTTATACGGTGACCCTTATCCTAACAGAGCGGGGAGGTTTATTGATGTTTGTCCTGTATGGCTGGACATTTTTCAGACGGCAGAAACTGCACTGAGCTGGGAGGTGAGTTCCGACCATGCTCGGTGCTTCTGGCGTTGTGGCCCCCTCTGGGAATAAAATTGTCCTCCTCTGTACCAGCCCATCCGTCAGAGCCTCCATGCCCCTGTCGACAATTGGCGGTGCAATTGCTACTTATCTGCCATGCTTGGTGTAAACTATGCAGGTCAGCTCCAGCCCGTGTGCCCATTGGCCTTTAAAGATGGCACCAGTGCCAGGGATCACGGAATATCCATGGGCACCCGGGTGATGGTGAGCACCTCCAGCCATGATGGGTGGGAGAATCGGGCTGGTATTGAATGAGAGGGACACCATGGAGAGGAGTGGGTAGTTAATGAGTTGAGTTCGATAAGATAACACCAGGAAACTAGTTCAGCCTCGTGCAGACAATCCGTCTGTCGCACTCAATGAGAATGGCACTGAGACACATTATTGTGAGAAATCTGCAGAACCAATGTACATCCAAGACCGTCCATCATCAGAACACACACCAATATGCCATTCAGCCATCTTTCCTGGAAATACTGGCTCATGTGCAGGATGCAATTGAATTGTCTTCATCTAAACATTCTGAAACTTGTGATCACATCCTTCCACGACATGTCTTTCGATATTCCCCTCTCGAGATATACACCAAACCCTTCCCATGTGGTGATATTTAAACTGAACGTTCAGCCAGTTCTCGCTGGCAGTGATTTTCACAGCAACCCTTTATCATGGCACAATGGAGATATGGAGCTGCAAATGGATGGGAGTTGCACATCCTGTCACTTCCAGCATGAGTTAGAAGTTTTCCAATGCTCGGACGCGATCTAGCACAGTATTAAAGAGCAATGCACTGGAGTGATGTACACAGCTCGACAAGTTTACAGATTAATTAACAGATGACCACCGCATAGCTGTCTCTGCTGGTAAGACTATCTGACTGCGTTTTAAAAATCAATGCCCTGCTCTGGTTTTCACAGCTCCCCGTGTTAGCCAGAGTTTACAGATTAATTAACAGATGACCACCGCATAGCTGTCTCTGCTGGTAAGACTATCTGACTGCGTTTTAAAAATCAATGCCCTGCTCTGGTTTTCACAGCTCCCCGTGTTAGCCAGATATCTAGTGCGGGTTTATGGATCAATTCCATGCTGTGGTCTGTCTAGCTCCCCGTGATGGACAGATGTCTCGTCCGGGATGATTGATCAATGCACTGTTGTGGTCTGCACAGCCTCCTGTGGTGGTCAGATATCTGGTCCAGGTTTATAGATCAATGCACTTCTATGGTCTGCACAGATCCCATGCTGGCCAGATATCTAGTGCGGATTAATAGATCAATGCACTGCTGTGGTCGGCACAGCTCTCGTTGCGGGACCGATATCTAGTCCGTGTTTGCAGATTAATTCAATGCTACAGTCTGCGTGGCTCCCTGTGCTGGACAGATAGCTAGTCCGGGATGATAGATATATGCACTGTCCTTGTCTCCATAGCTCCCTGTGGTAGACAGATATCTAGTCCGGGTTTATAGATCCATACACTGCTGTGATCTGCATAGCTCCCGGTGCTGGTCAGATTTCTAGTCCGGTTTTACAGATCAATACATTGCTGTGGTCTGCACAGCTTCCGGTACTGGACAGATAAATAATCCGGGTTTACAAATCAATGCACTGTTGTGATCTGCGAAGATCTCCGTGCCAGACAGATATCTGATCCGCCTTTATAGGTCAGTGCACTGCTGTGGTCTGCACAGCCCTCGGTGCTCGACAGATATCTAGTCCCTATTTATAAATCAATGCACTGCTTCGGTCTACGCAGCTCCCCGTGCTGGACAGATATCTCATCCGCGTTTATAAATCAATGCACTGCAGTAGTCTGCATAGTTCCCGGTGTTGGACAGATATGTCGTCCGGGTATATAAATCAATACATTGCTCTGATCTGCGCAGCTCCCAGATATCTTTCCCCGGTTTATAGATTAATACACTGCTGTAGTGTGCACAGCTCCCAGTGCTGGCCAGATATCTGATGCGAACTTATAGATCAATGCATTGCTGTGTTCTGCAAAGATCGCCATGCTGCCCAGATATCTATTGCGGGTTTACAGATCAATGCACCGCTGTGGTTTGCTCAGCTCCCGGTGCGGGACAGATCTCTAGTCCGAGTTTATCGATCAATTCAATACTGCGGTCGGCATTGCTCCCTTTCTGGACAGATAGCCACTCCAGGATGATAGATCAATGCACTGCCGTGGTCTGCATAGCTCCCTGTGGTGGACAGATATCGAGCCCGGGTTTACAGATCCAGACTCTGCTGTGATCTGCATAGATCCCGGTGCTGGTCAGATATCTTACCCGGGGATATAGATCAATGCACTGCTGCGATGTGCACAGCTCCCTGTGGTGGACAGATATCTAGACCGGGTTTATGAATAAATGGACCGCTGTGATCTGCTCAGAGTCCGGTGCTGGACACATATCTATTCCGGGGTTAGAGAACAATGCACTGCTGTGGTCGGCAAGGGTCTCAGTGCTAGACAGATATCGAGTCCTGGTTGATAGATCAATGGAGTGCTGTCGTCTGCTCAGCTCCCAGTTCGGGACAGCTATCTAGTGCGGGTTTATAGATCAATGCACTGCTCTGGTCTGCACAGTTTCCAGTGATATAGAGATATCTAGCCCAGGTAGATGCACTGCTGTGTTCTCAACAGCTCCCGTGCTGGACAGTTATCTTGTCCGGGTTTATGAATCAAAGCACTGTTGTGATCTGCACAGCTCCACGTGCTGGACACATATCTAGTCCAGGTTTGTAGATCAATGCACTGCTGTGGTCTGCACAGCTCCCCGTGCTGGGCAGATGTCTAGGCCGGTGTTATAGATCAATGCACTGCTGTGGTCTGCTCAGCTCCCTGTCCTGGACAGCTAACTACTGTGGGTTTATAGATCAATGTTCTGCTCGGGTCGGCACAGCTCCCGTTGCGGTACAGGTATCTAGTCCTGGTTTATATATCAATTCAATGGTGTGATCTGCATAGCTCCCTGTGGTAGACAGATATCTAGTACTGGTATATACATCAATGCACCGCTGTGATCTGCATTGCTCCTTGTGCTGGATATATATCTAGTCCAGGTTAATATATAAATACAGTGCTGTGGTCTGCATAGCTCCCCGTGCTGGACCGATATCTAGTCCGGGTTTACAGATCAATACACTGCTGTGGTCTGCCCAGCTCCCGGTGCTGGACAGATATCTCGTCCGTGTTGATATTTTAATGCACTGTTGAGAGCTGCACAGCGCCCTCTGCTGGATAGATATCTCGCCCATGTTTCCAGAAGAATGCATTTCTGTGTTCTGCACAGCTCCAGGTAATGGATAGATATCTAATCCGGGTTTATATATCAATTCAATGGTGTGGTCTGCCGAGCTTCCCGTGCTGGACAGATATCCGGGGTTTTTGATCCATGCACTGCTGTGGTGTGCACAGCTCCCTGTGGTGGACAGATATTTAGTCCAGGTTTATAGATCAATGCCATGCTGTGGTTTGCATAGCTCCCTGTGGACGACAGATATCTAGTCCAGGTTTATTAATTAATGTACTGCTGTTGTCTGCACAACTCCCAGTGCTTCATAGATATCTCGTCCTGGTGAATAGATCTATACAATGCTGTGATCGGCATAGCTTCCGGTGCTGGATAGAAATCTAGTCCGGGTTTATAGATCAATGCACTGCTGTGGTCTGCACAGCTCCTGGTGCTGGACAGATATCTCGTCCCGGTTTATATATCATTGCACTGCTATGGTCTGCACAGCCTCCGGTGCTGGACTGTTATCTCATCCGGGTTTATATATCACTGCACTGCTATTGTCTGCACAGCTCCCGGTGAAAGCTTGTCCCCGTATCTAAATCAATGCACTGTTGTGTTCTGAACAGCTCCCGTGCTGGACAGATATCTTGTCCGGGTTTATGAATCAAAGCACTGTTGTGATCTGCACAGCTCCCCGTGCTGGACAGATATCCAGTCCAGGTTTGTCGATCGATGCACTGCTGTGGTCTGCACAGCTCCCCGTGCTGGGCAGATATCTAGGCCGGTGTTATAGATCAATGCACTGCTGTGGTCTGCTCTGCTCCCTGTCCTGGACAGCTAACTACTGCGGGTTTATAGATCAATGCACTGCTTTGGTCTGCACAGCCCTCGGTGCTCGACAGATATCTCATCCCTATTTATAAATCAATGTACTGCTTTGGTCTGCGCAGCTCCCCTTGCTGGACAGATATCTCGTCAGAGATTATAGTTTAGTGTATCGCTGTAGTCTGTATAGCCGCTGGTGCTGGATAGATGTCGAATACTGGTTTATGCATCAATTCACTGCTGTGGTCTGCATGGCTCCTTGAGCTGGACAGATATCTAGTCCAGGTTAATAGATCAATGCACTGCTGTGGTCTGCATAGCTCCTGGTGCTGGACAGATATCCAGTCCTGGTAGAAAAAAAACAATGCACTGTTGTGATATGGACAGCTCCCCGTGCTGGACAGATAGCCCGTCCGGGTGTATAGATTAATGCACTGCTGCGGTCCATACAGCTCCCCGTGTTGGGTAATTTTCTCGTTCTGGTTTATAGATTAATTAACTGCTGTTCTCTGTGGAGCCCATGTTGCTGGACAGATATCTAATACGGGTTTATAAATCAATGCACTGCTGGGATCTGCATGGCACTTTGTGCTGGACAGATATCGAGTCCAGGTTTATAGATCAGTGCACTGCTGTCGTCTGCACAGCTTCTCGTGCTACACAAATATCCAGTCCACCTTTATAAATCCATGCACTGCTTGTGCTGGACAGATATCGAGTCCAGGTTTATAGATCAATGCAAAGTTGTGGTCTGCACAGCTTCTCGTGCTACACAAATATCCAGTCCACCTTTATAAATCCATGCACTGCTTTGGTCTGCAAAGCTCCCGGTAGCGGACAGACATTATTTCCGGGTTTATAGTTCAATTCAGCGCCGTCGTCTGCACAGCTACCGGTGCTGGACAGACATTTTTTCCGGGTTTTCTATCAATGCAATTCTATATTCCGCACAGCTCCCGGTGCTGGACAGATATCTAGTCCGGGTTTTTACATCAATGCACAGCTGTGGTCTGCACCGCTCCCCGTGCTGGTCAGACATCTTGTCCAGCTTTATAGATCAATGCACTGCTGCCATCTGCACAGCTCCCCGTGCTGTACTGATATCTCGTCCTGGTTTATAAATCATTGCACTGCTTTGGTCTGCACAGCTCCCCATGCTGGATAGATATCAAGTCCGGGTTTATATGAGAATGCTTTTCTGAGGTCTGCACAGCTCCCGGTTCTGGACAGATCAACGCACTGCTGTAGTCTGCACAGCTCCCTGTTGTGGACAGATATCTAGTCCGTGTTATAGATCAATGCAATGCTGTGGTCTGCATAGCTCGCACTGCTGGATAGATATCTAGACCGGGTTTATAGATCAATGCACCTCTGTGATTTGCATAGCTCTAGGTGCTGGGCAAATGTCTAGTCCGAGTTTATGAATCAATGCCCTGCTGCAGCCTGTGGTGGACAGATATCTAGTCCGGGTTTATAGAACAATGCAATGGTTTGCTCGACATAGCTCCCCTTGCTGGATACATATGTGGTCCGGTTTTATAGATCAATGCACTGTTGTGATCTGCACAGCTCCCGGGGCTGGACAGATATCTAGTCCGGGATTATAGATCAATGCAATTTTGTGGTCGGCACAGCTCTCGGTCCTGGACAACTATCTACTGCGTGGTTATAGATCAATGCACTGGTCTGGTCAGCATAGCTCTCGTTGCGGTACAGATATCTAGACCGGGTTTATATATCAATTCAATGCTATGGTCTGCTGAGCTCCCCGTGCTGGACAGATATCTCGTGGGAATGATAGATCAATACACTGCTGTGATCTGCATTGCTCCTTGTGCTGGACAGATACCTAGTCCAGGTTAATAGATCTTTGCACTGCTGTAGTCTGCATAATTCCTGTGCTGGACACATATCTATTCCGGCTTTACAAATCAACGACTGCTGTGGTTGGCTCTGCTTTCGGTGCTGGACAGATATCTAGTCCATGTTTGTATATCTATGCACTGGTGTGGGCTGACAGCTCCCTGTGCTGGACAGATATGCAATCCGGGTTTATAGAACAATGCACTGCTGTGGTCTGCACAGTTCCGGGTGGTGGATGGATATCTAGTCCCGGTATATAAATCAATGCACTGTTATGATCTGCACAGCGACCCGTGCTGGATCGTAATCTCGTCTGAGTTTATATATGAATGTACTTCTGTGGTCTGCTCAGCTCCCGGTGCAGGACCACTGCCCACAAACATCTTCCTTTGTGCTCTGAAAGACCCCGACCAATGGGGAGGGTACACCTGATTCCCATTCAGCTCAAATAATGAGGTGGCCCCGATGATATCCTCAGTTAAAGACTGTCTTGATATCAAGGCCATTCTCTCTTTCCTGAGCCCTGTGTTCACTTCTTGTTCTTACCAACAGGTGACGGTGTCTGTTAGAGATTGTTTTCATCTCACGAAAGGGAATCAATGTCAGGAAACATCTGGGCGAGAGAGTTAGGGGAGCTACATCACTGAAAGTATTCCAAGAGGCGGTAGATGGATTTTTGACCTGTAAGAGAGCTGAAGGGTGTGAAGAATGGTGCATTAAAGAGGAGCTAATACTAACAGTAGATCAGCCATGATCGCATACAATGGCTTGACCGTCCGAGTTACCTGATCCTCTTTCTTATGTTCTCATTTTCTATAATTGCAAAGTTAATCGTTGTAATTTACTTGAGCTTTCTATTATTGATTGTTGCAATCAGAGAGAGCAAAGCGTCTTTGAGTCATCTCTGGGTGAGGTATGGGGACTGCATTCACAGTGAATCTAGGTCTCCAAGATAACCATCAAATGAAACACAAGTTGCAGAGAGGAGACACTCTGTAAAGAGACCAGAGGCGTCTTTCGAACCCAACTTGGATTTCCAAATAACATTTTCCATTCCGTACCAATCTGTGTGTGACAGTTGTGAGGGATTGAATGAGATCCTGTTTTACTGTGGACCAGGTATTGGGAGCAAGTGGCCTCCATCTGCTCCTGTGCATGAGATATAAAGGGCTGAATGCAACATAGGAATATGAGGCTGAGGAACAAGTGTGGATCATCAGACAGTTTGTCACTGCTCCACCACGCAGTAAGATCTGATTATGGTCTCAGCAACACTTTTCTGTCTGTGTACCATTTTCCTCCATTCATTTGTCTGTCAAATGATTAACATACAGAATGTTGAATAAATGGAAATATCCAGGCATCACAAACTTCGGGGGAAGGGAATTCACACTTTAGCAGCACTTTGTGAATCTCTTGTTCGTGTTCTGACCAATGTTGGAGGGTCACTGATGTCTTTTCCGACTCCTCTACTGGTGAAAGCAAATTTTAAATGCAACTAGTTTAGTGACGTGGCCAATGATATAAGTCTCAGACTGGGGAATTGTGTAGAAAAATGTGAGATACAGAAAGTTGAACTCTGAACATATGGTAAAATGATAGAGTGTCCCAACTGTTTTTCTGCCTTTGAAGTTATTCTGCTTACACAAATATCAAGGAACGGGATTTCTTCCCGGAGCAGTTGGATTTGTCTTAATTCCCTTTGCTTCGGGCAGTGGACAGATTCCTATGAATCCTCATCCGGAAACCTTCAGGAGTGGTAAAGATGACCCAGGGATTTTCTGCTCTTACACCTTGTTTTCAGGCGGAAAATGTGTTGTTGGAAAAGCACAGCAGGGAACAGGAGAATCGACGTTTCGGGCATAAGCCCTTCTTCAGGAATGAGGAAAGTTTGTCCAGCAGGCTAAGATAAAAGGTAGGGAGGAGGGACTTGGGGGAGGGGCGTCGGAAATGTGATAGGTGGAAAGAGGTCAAGGTGAGGTCAGACTGGGGTGGGGAGGAGAGGTCAGGAAGAAGATTGCAGGTTAGGAAGGCGGTGCTGACTTCGATGGATTTGACTGAGACAAGGTAGAGGGAGGGGAAATGAGGAAACTGGTGAAATCCGAGTTCATCCCCTGTGGTTGGAGGGTTCCTCGGCAGAAGATGAGGCGCTCTTCCTCCAACCGTCGTGTTGTTGTGGTCTGGCGTTTCAGGCGGAACAAAGTAAGAGAGAGATACCAATTGGCTGCTGCTTCTGAGGCAAGTCATAGTTTTCTCCTGGCTGTTTGGAAAAATACAACAATGTCAACTGAGCACCAAACTGGACCATGTGCACTCTCCATGAGCATTCTCTGTTGTTGGACACAGTACCTTTCATTAGCAAAACAAAATGTGCACACTTTATAATTTGACGACATGTTTATATGCGTCTGCGTAATTTTTAAAAATGAGTTGATATCTTCACAATAGTTGTGTTAATATCAATATCAGTCATAAAAATTATTCTCTAGCTTTAGCCTCCTTAACAAGAGAAAAACTGTATCAGCTGATACACTTTTCTGAAAATCGTGGTTTAATAAGATTTCTCATCTAATACCTAAACAAATAATTCCCGAGAACCAAAAGCCTTCATTTCAGGAATGGGTAAAGGGAAATCTTCAAAATCTTCAAAAGGAATTATATCCATTTTTAGTTTAGATGAGCAAAACTGCAACCAGTGTATCCGATGTGGTCTCAGCAATGCCCTGTACACATGCAGTGAAACATTTCTCATTAAACCAAATACCCGTTTCCACAAACAGCGTCATTCCACTTACCTTCCAAATCACTTGCTGCATCTGCAGACAGATTTCATATGATTCATGAACCAGGAAAATGTAAAACATCTGCATCACAGAGTTCAGCGATCTCTCTCCATTTAAATCGTTTCCTGCTGTTCTATCCTTCCCACCCCAACAGACAACTCTTGTTATATTATTTCTGCTGAAGCTTTGCTCACTAACCTTCTCTGTCTATATCACGATGCAGATTCACTACCTTCATTTGAAGATATATTGAATGATCATCTTGGTGTCCAAGGTAATTCAGCTTTGATACGTTCAGTCCCTTCATCTAGCTCTTTGATACAGATTATTGATCATTGCTGACCCCACAGTGATCTCTGAGGCCAAACTAGTTACATGTTTACAACCTGAAAATAAACAATCATCTCTATTCTCTATTCCCTTTTCGCGACATCTTCCCTGTTCCCGCGTAGCAGCTCAGGCGGGTTGAATGGCCTCGTCCTGGGCTGTGCAATGTACTCAACGAGCTGAATTACTTCTTTCCATATTCCTCTGTAACTCCTTCACGAGCCAAAATGATCTCCTCCCGTCTCGTTGTAATGATCCAGTCTCGCTGAATGGGATGGTCCTCTACCCTGGGCCTCGAATTGAGGAGTGGATTGAGGAAATAACACAAGAGGTAGAGGCAGCAGTATATCTCTGTAACATCCGGGAGGGTGGATTGAGGGGAAAGCACATGGGGTAGGAGAAATAGTATATCTGTAACAGCCTCGAGGGTGGATTGAGGGAAAAACACATTAGGTAGGATCAGCAGTTTATCTCTGTAACAGCATCTAAGGGTGGATTGAGGGAACAACACATGGGTTAGGAGAAGCAGTTGGCCATTCGGCGGCACCATTCAGAATGGTCATGGCTGATCCGATTGTGTCTGGCCATCTGTCTCCTCTCTGTTCCCAAAAAATATTGACTCTCCTGTTCAGCAAAGATCCGTCGAGCTCAGCCGATGAATATCTTCAATAAACGAGTCTTCACTTCTCCCTGAGGATGAGGGCACCACAGGTAGCACAACACTAAAGGGAAAGGGACATGCTTAATTCATTGTTGGTCCAATTATTTTAAAAATGTGTGAACCTCACATCAAATCACTGCTCCTTTTCGAATATAAGGATACAATGACTAGGAATAGACATGAACTATCCTGGCCTCCAACCCTGTCTCACATTACCACTGACTCATTCCAATCAAATACGTTCCAAACCAAAGGAGTAGCCATGGGCACCCGCATGGGCCCCAGCTATGCCTGCCTCTTTGTTGGATATGTGGAACAGTCCACCTTCCGCAGATACACTGGCACCACTCTTCACCTTTTCCTCTGCTACATCAATGATTGTATTGGCGCTACCTCGTGCTCCCACGAGGAGGTTGAACAGTTCATCCACTTTGAACACCTTCCACCCCGACCTCAAATTTACCTGGGCCGTCTCAGACTCCACCCTCCCCTTCCTAGACATCTCCATTTCTATCTCGGGCATCTGACTCAACACAGACATTTACTACAAACCGAACGACTCCCACAGCTACCTAGATTACACCTCCTCCCACCCTGCCCCCTGTAAAAATGCCATCCCATATTCCCAATCCCTCTGCCTCCGCCGCATCTGCTCCCAGGAGGACCAATTCCACTACCGAACAACTCAAATGGCCTCCTTCTTCAAAGACCACAATTTCCCCTCAGATGTGGTCGATGACGCTCTCCACCACATCACCACCACTTCTCGCACTTCCGCCCTTGAACCCCGCCCCTGCAATCGCCACCAGGGCAGAACCCCACTGGTCCTCACCTTCCACCCTACCAACCTCCGAATACATCGTACCATCCTCCGTTATTTCCGCCATTATATATATTTCCCTCTCCACCCCTATCAGCATTCAGGAGAGACCACTCCCTCCGCGACTCCCTCGTCAAGTCCATACCCCCACCAACCCAACCTCCACTCCCAGCACCATCTCCTGCAACTGCAAGAAGTGCAAAACTGGCGCCCACACCTTCCCCTGACCTCCCTCCAAGGCCCCAATGGATCCTTCTGTATCCGTCGCAAATTCACTTGCACCTTACACACATCATTTATTGTATCCGCTGCACTCAATGTGGTCTCCTCTACATTAGGGAGAAGGCGGCCTACTTGCAGAACGTTTCAGGGAACACCTCTGG
>NC_057758.1:4632851-4667247 GCF_004010195.1 Chiloscyllium plagiosum
CTGAGGGAGCAGAGAGAATACGATGACACTTATACTAGCAAACTGGGGTTGGGGGGTTGCGGTGGAATATCGCTGCTTTTCCTATATTGCTGACCAATTCTTCAGATCATCTCAGAGTTGTGGTGAGCCTCCCTGAACGTCTTGTCCAAGTCTATCACTAATAAACGCCACAGACCATGGACCTCAGATTCGACAGAATCAGTAAAGGTGTAGTTTACAAATAACAAGGAGAAGCGAACGTTGCTGTGCTACATATCTAAACCAATGCTTTACTGCAAACATTTTGCATCATATGCTCTGGAGATTAGATGTGCAAGTATATGCAAGGTAAAGCAATCGCCCAGTGGTATTATCGCTGGATTCTTAATCCTGGAATGCAGGTAATGTTCTGGGACCCGGGTTCGAATCCTGCCATGGATCGTGGAATTTGAATACAATAAATAACTAGAATCAGGAGTCAATGATGACCTGAAATCCATTTTTGATTGTTGGAAAAACTCATCTGGTTCACTAATATCCATTAAAGAAGGAAACTGCTGCCCTTACCTGGTCTGGCTTACATGTGACTCCAGGCCCACAGCAATGCGGTTGACTCTTACCTGCGCTCTTGCAGGGGAATAAATGCCGGTTATCCAGCAACGCCGCCATAGCCCTGCCATAGCCCCGTATCCTTCTAATCCTTTTTTACCCGTGTATTTGTCCAAATGCCTTTTACATGTTTTTATGTACCCGCCTCAACCAGTTCCACTGGCACCTCATTCCATCAGTGTACCACACTGCGTGTAAAAAAGTTGTTCCCTAGGTTCCCTTTTATTCTTTCCCCTCAGACCTTAAACTGATGCTCTGTACTCCGGGATTGACCAAGCCTGGGAAAAAAAAGACTGCGTGCATTCACTCTATCCATGACTGTCATTACATTTTGCACTTCTATACGATCCTCCCTCAGTCTCTTACACTGTGAAGTAAAATGTCCTAGCTTGCCCAATCTCTCCCTATAACTCAGACAATTGACTCCTGGAAACAGCCTTGTAAATTTCTTCTGCATTCTTTCCAGTTTAATAACATCCTTCCCTGAGCAAAATGAACAAAACTGAACATTAAGCAACAAGAATGGCCTCACCAATGTCCTGTGCAACTGCAACATAACTCCCCAACTTCGATGTTCATTGCTATTGATGAATGCCAGTCTGCCAAAAGACTTCTTCCACTGTCCTGTCTACCACTTAATCAACTTTCAGGGAACCTTGCACCTGAATTCCAAAAGTTCCTCTGTTCCACCACACCTCTAAAAGGCCCAACCATTCAACATGAAAGTCCGAATTGATTTGACTTTGCATAATGCAAGATCTCACATTTATCGATATTAAATTCCATTCGCCATTTCTCGTCCTGTGTCCCCAACTGATCAAGGTCCTGTTGCAATTCGTGATAACCTTCCTCACGGTCCACGATACCACATATTTTACTGTCATCTGCGATCTTACTAATCATACTTGGTCGATGCCAATCTAAAATTATATATAAACAGTAATGATCCCAGCACCGACCCTGAGGTACTCCACTAGTGACGGGCCTCCTGTCCAACAAGCATCCTTCCACTATTACTTTCTGCTTCCTACCATCAATACAATTTTATATCTAATTTTCCTGCTCCCCCTACATTCCATGTGATCTAACCTTACAGAGCAGCGTACCATGTGGAACCTTACTTGAAGGCCTTACTGAAATTCATACAGAGTATGTATACCATCCTGCTCTCATCAATGTTGATGGTCATTTCATCAAAGAACTCTTCAAATGTTTGAGCCATGATCTTCCATGCACAAAGCCATGCTGACTGCTCCTATTCAAACCCTGTCTTTCCAAATGCATGTGTATATTATCACTCAGAATCCTACCTACGACAGATGTTAGGCTTACTGGTCTATAGTTCCCAGGTTTTTCTTTGTAGACCTTCTTGACTAAGGGAACAGAATTCGCTATCCTCCAGTCCTCTGGTACCTCACCCTGTTGGACAGAGATGATGGAAAACTGTCAGCCAGGGTTCTGGCAAAAGCATCTCTGTCCTCCTGCAGTGTTCTTGGATATATCTTGTCAGAATCAAGAGATTTATGGTAATACAGCAAAGGCTGAAAAATATGACTACTCCGTTAAGGTACAAACACCAAAGAATGAGAAAATTACTTAATGATGGTTAACATAACAAATTGAAGATTATATTAACCAGAGGAAGTGACATCAGAAGAATTCCAGACATTGGGGAAGCCTGTGAATCCTCATAAATGTGCAATCTCTAAAAGGATGGCCATTAAACGGATAAGGAAATCAAAAAGCGAACATGCATGCTAACAACCATGAACACAAAGACTGCACAAATCTACGATCTATATTGCAAAGAAAACAAAATAAAAGCAAGGTCAAATGTGGAAATGTGTAATCGGGAGAGGAGAATTTATTGTGGAGAATAGGTAATTGGCCAAGAAAATAACCAATTATTTGCATCTGCCTTCATGGAGGAAAATCCAGAAAATCTCTGAGAAGTGGAGAAAGTGAGGACTGCAGATGCTGGAGATCAGAGCTGAAAATGTGTTGCTGAAGAAGCACAGCAGGTCAGGCAGCATCCAAAGAACAGGAGAATCGACGTTTCGGGCATAAACCCTTCTTCAGGAATGAGGAAAGTGTGTCCAGCAGGCTAAGATAAACGGTAGGGAGGAGGGATTTGAGGGAGGGGCGTTGGAAATATGATAGGTGGAAGGAGGTCAAGGTGAGGGTGATAGGTCGGAGTGGGGTGGGAGCGGAGAGGTCAGGAAGAAGATTGCAGGTTAGGAAGGCGGTGCTGAGTTCGAGGAATTTGACTGAGGCAAGTTGTGGGAGGGGAAATGAGGAAACTGGAGAAATCAGAGTTCATCCCTTGTGGTTGGAGAGTTCCTAGGCGGAAGATGAGGCGCTCTTCCTCGAACCGTCGTGTTGCTATGGTCTGGCGATGGAGGAGTCCAAGGCCCTGCATATCCTTGCTGGAGTGGGAGCGGAAGTTGAAGTGTTGAGCCCCGGGGTGGTTGGGTTGGTTATTCCGGGTGTCCCAGAGGTGTTCTCTGAAACTTTCCACAAGTAGGCGGCCTGTCTCACCAATATAGAGGAGGCCATATCGGGTGCAACGGATGCAATAAATGATGTGTGTGGAGGTGCTGGTGAATTTGTGGCGGATATGGAAGTATCCCTTGGGGCCTTGGAGGGAAGTAAGGGGGGGGGGGGCGGGGAAGGTGTGGGCGCAGGTTTTGCATTTCTTGCGGTTGCAGGGGAAGATGCCGGGAGAAGTATCAAGTAATCATATTGGACCTGTGGAACTAAAGACATAAAGTCAATTTAAATCAAAAATAGGGTAATGTTTGAACATGTAGATGGATTGAGCATTGCTAAGTCTAACGAAACAGATATACTTCATACCAAAATGTCAGAAATACAACAGCAATCAAAGCATTAAATGCACTGTGGATGACTGTGTGTTTATCCTGTACATTCTGCAGGGGCCGGAAGCCATTGCAGACAAATGGAAAGTAGTTAGTAAATAAATTACTGTGAAGGGTATTTGGAAGAATAAATACAGTGGAAAGTTAAAGATAGGTTCACATTCATTTCAGGGAATCACAATATAGATGGAAGGAAATGTTGAAGCAATTTCGCAGTGTGTTGATATGACTGTACCTGGGCTATTCTGTACAGTGTTGGTGACCCAATATGAGAAAGCATATACTGACCGCAAAGGAATTGCAGTGGACATTCTCCAGATTAATCCCTCAGATGACTAGCTTTCCTGTTGCAGAAACTCGGCCTGCGTTCTCTCGAGTTTTAAAGAATTAGAGGTGATCGCAGTGAAACATAGAAAAGTCACTAAACATTTGACAAGGTAGAAATAAATAGAATACCTCTCTGGCAGTGTACTGTACATTAAAGGCAAATAATGGCAGGATAAGGGACAGGCCATTTAAGACCGTCATAAGGAGGAAATTCTTCATTTGGAAACGAATGACTAACACAGGGGCATGGAAATCTGCAGGCAGGGAAAGATTAGGAAGAATCCCCAGATATTCTACAGTTACGTCGAGTGGAACAGAATAACCAGGGAGCAAGTAGCATCCATTCGTAACTTGCCAAGTTGCATCCAAATCAACTGAGTGTTCGGAGACAGAGGGTGGTGTCAGAAAACTCTTTGTGTGACTGGAGATCACTGTCCAATGGTGCACCACAGTGATCAGTGCTGTGTCGCTTATTATTTGTGATTCTGAGGTGCCGGTGTTAGACTGGTGTGGACAAAGTTAAAAATCACACCACACCACTTTATAATCCAACTGGTTTATTCTGAGGCACGAGCTTTCGAAGTGCACAACCACCTGTTGAAGAAGCAGAGCTTGGAAAGCTCCTGCCTCCGAACAAGCATGCTAGATTATAACCTGGTGTTGTGTTAACTTTTAAATTATCATTAGTGGTATTCTTAAATGACGTAGATGTGAATGTGGAGGGGAGTTGGGGGGGCGTATGGTAAGTACGTTTCTGTTTGATACAATGATTGGCCGGTTGATGGCAGTGAGGAGGAAGGCCTTATGTTATAGGAAGATACCGATGGAGTCGTCAGATGGGCAGATCAATAGCAGATGGAATGTAACCCTGATAAGTATGAGGTGATGTACTTTGGAAGAAGGAACCAGACAGGGGCTTACTCAATGAATGGTAGCACACTAGGAAGCTCAGCGGGTGCTTCTCCACACATCCCTGAATGTGACTAAACAGGTTAATGCACAATTTGAGAAAGCATAGTGACTGTAAACATCGCTTTTTTTCGTCGATACATAGTTTATAAGAGTTATGTGGAACTTTGGTTCGTCCACAGATGGAACACTGGGAGCCAGATCACAGGAAGGATGTAATTACACTGTAAGGGGTGCAGAGGAGATTCACCAGAATGTTCCCTGGGATGGAGCAAGTACAAATTATTTGGACGGGCATTTGAAGTTTCAGAACATTTTTGGCTATGTGGCTGTCGTGGGAAAATAGGACTAATGTAGACTGTGCTGTATTTCTGACTGTACAGAAGCTATGATTCTGTGAGTGTAAGGGGCGGAGGTCAATCATTGAGCAGCTTAAGAAAATAATTGATGTGTTTTGGAACAGCATATTCGTAAGGGTTATAACAGTGATCGTCTAATAAGTTCTACAAGTATGTCAATGGCAACAGTAAGGGAAAAAAACGTGCAGCTTCTTTACAGTTTGAAACCAGAGAATGGAGAATGGAGAACAGGGAAATGGCAGAATTATGGAGCAAATATTTCAGTTATGTCCTCACAAAAGAAAACTAAACAAAAAAGAAATCTTCCCAACTATACTAGGAAACTTTACTCTGGTGAGAAAAAAAGTAATACAATGAAATTTGCAAATACTCATTCTCGAGAAAGTATTGGGACTGAAAGTAATGGGCTTAGACAAGTCAGCGGCGAGTAATCAAATGGGAATCATATTTGAGAAACTGACTTGTGGTAAAATAATGGAGAAAGAAACAATGCAATACGATTGGATTTTCAGAAAGATTATTGATCAAGCCCCAAACCTATTATGCAAATTCGAATCTTATGGAACTCGGACGAGTATATGGGCATTATTTTAGCATGGGAGAGCTGACAGGAAACAGTGACCAGGAATAAATTAATGTTTTTTCAAGTGTGGAAAACTCGGGGGTTATAGCAGGAACCTCGGCTTGGGACCAGCAATTCCCAATATACACCAAGCGTTTGTTAGAAGGAATAAAATGTAGTATTCACAAGCCTGCAGATGGCTCAAATCGATGTCGGATTGTGAGCAGGATATAAAAAAGCTCCAAGGCGATTTAAGCAAGTGGCGTGTCTGGGTAAATACATGGAAGATGAAGCCAATGTGGAGAGATGTGACATTGCGCCCTTTGATCGGAAAACCAGAATGGCAGCCTACCATTTGAAAAGGTTGGGAAATGTAACTCTACTAAGGGGTTATGCTCCTTTTCTTATTTCTTTCTGTGCAGACGTCCAAGGTCCATGCAGAGCAGAGAGTTATGAAACCAGGGGTCAATACTGGGAATGGCACGCTGACCAATGTACATAGTCCCGCCAAGTGGTGAGCTGTAACATTGAAAAGCATCTGGATCTCCCCGTACAACACTCACTGAAAGCAATATTGCAGGAACAGAAAGCCGTTAGGAAGAAGAATGCTGTCCTTTATTTCAAGGGGCATTATGTACAGGTGTAAGTGTGTCTTACTGCAGCTGTACAGGACATTGTTGAGACCCCATCACGAATGACTAACACAGGGGCATGGAAATCTGCAGGCAGGGAAAGATTAGGAAGAATCCCCAGATATTCTACAGTTACGTCGAGTGGAACAGAATAACCAGGGAGCAAGTGGCATCCATTCGTGACGTGCCAAGTTGCATCCAAATCAACTGAGTGTTCGGAGACAGAGGGTGGTGTCAGACAACTCTTTGTGTGACTGGAGATCACTGTCCAATGGTGCACCACAGTGATCAGTGCTGTGTCGCTTATTATTTGTGATTCTGAGGTGCCGGTGTTGGACTGGTGTGGACAAAGTTAAAAATCACACCACACCAGGTTATAATCCAACTGGTTTATTCTGAGGCACGAGCTTTCGAAGTGCACAACCACCTGATGAAGAAGCAGAGCTTGGAAAGCTCCTGCCTCCGAATAAGCATGCTAGATTATAACCTGGTGTTGTGTTAACTTTTAAATTATCATTAGTGGTATTCATAAATGACGTAGATGTGAATGTGGAGGGGAGTTGGGGGGCGTATGGTAAGTACGTTTCTGTTTGATACAATGATTGGCCGGTTGATGGCAGTGAGGAGGAAGGCCTTATGTTACAGGAAGATACCGATGGAGTCGTCAGATGGGCAGATCAATAGCAGATGGAATGTAACCCTGATAAATATGAGGTGATGTACTTTGGAAGAAGGAACCAGACACGGGATTACTCAATGAATGGTAGCACACTAGGAAGCTCATCGGGTGCTTCTCCACACATCCCTGAATGTGACTAAACAGGTTAATGCACAATTTGAGAAATCATAGTGACTGTAAACATCACTTTTTTTCGTCGATACATAGTTTATAAGAGTTATGTGGAACTTTGGTTCGGCCACAGATGGAACACTGGGAGCCACATCACAGGAAGGATGTAATTACACTGTAAGGGGTGCAGAGGAGATTCACCAGAATGTTCCCTGGGATGGAGCAAGTACAAAGTATTTGGACGGGCATTTGAAGTTTCAGAACATTTTTGGCTATGTGGCTGTCGTGGGAAAATAGGACTAATGTAGACTGTGCTGTATATCTGACTGTACAGAAGCTATGATTCTGTGAGTGTAAGGGGTGGAGGTCAATCATTGAGCAGCTTAAGACAATAATTGATGTGTTTTGGAACAGCATATTCGTAAGGGTATAAGGGGGTGATCATCGAATAAGTTCTAAAAGTATGTCAATGGCAACAGTAAGGGGAAAAAACGTGCAGCTTCTTTACAGTTTGAAACCAGAGAATGGAGAACAGGGAAATGGCAGAATTATGGAGCAAATATTTCAGTTATGTCCTCACAAAAGAAAACTAAACAAAAAAGAAATCTTCTCAACTATACTAGGAAACTTTACTCTGGTGAGAAAAAAAGTAACACAATGAAATTTGCAAATACTCATTCTCGAGAAACTGACTTGTGATAAAATAATGGAGAAAGAAACAATGCAATACGATTGGATTTTCAGAAAGATTATTGATCAAGCCCCAAACCTATTATGCAAATTCAAATCTTATGGAACTCGGACGAGTATATGGGCATTATTTTAGCATGGGAGAGCTGACAGAAAACAGTGACCAGGAATAAATTAATGTTTTTTCAAGTGTGGAAAACTCGGGGTTATAGCAGGAACCTCGGCTTGGGACCAGCAATTCCCAATATACACCAAGCGTTTGTTAGAAGGAATAAAATGTAGTATTCACAAGCCTGCAGATGGCTCAAATCGATGTCGGATTGTGAGCAGGATATAAAAAAGCTCCAAGGTGATTTAAGCAAGTGGCGTGTCTGGGTCAATACATGGAAGATGAAGACCAATGTGGAGAGATGTAACATTGCGCCCTTTGATCGGAAAACCAGAATGGCAGCCTACCATTTGAAAAGGTTGGGAAATGTAACTCTACTAAGGGGTTATGCTCCTTTACTTATTTCTTTCTGTGCAGACGTCCAAGGTCCATGCAGAGCAGAGAGTTATGAAACCAGGAGTCAATACTGGGAATGGCACGCTGACCAATGTACATAGTCCCGCCAAGTGGTGAGCTGTAACATTGAAAAGCATCTGGATCTCCCCGTACAACACTCACTGAAAGCAATATTGCAGGAACAGAAAGACGTTAGGAAGACGAATGCTGTCCTTTATTTCAAGGGGCATTATGTACAGGTGTAAGTGTGTCTTACTGCAGCTGTACAGGACATTATTGAGACCCCATCTCGACCTTTGAGCAGTATTGTATGCAGTTTTGGTCTCCTTACCTAATGAAGGACAAACCTGACATTGAGCGAGAGCAGTGAAGGATGACCAGACTGATCTTTGCGATGACAGTCTTGTTGCGGGAGTAGAGTTTGGGTCAACTGAGCCTGTATTCCATGGCGATTATGAGTGAAGATCTCAGCAAAATATATAGCACACTGACAGGGCGACACAGGGTGGAAGCAGGGATGATAATTCCCCTGGCTGGGGAGTCCAAAATAAGGCGCCAAAATATTAAGTACAGATAGGCCACTCTGCATTGAGATGAGAAATATGTCTGCGCTCAGAGACTGGGGAATTCTCTCCCACATCAGGCTGTGGAAGCCAAGACACTGAATATAAGTAGAGGCGGGAATTGAACCCGGGTCTCTGGCGCTGTGAGGCAGCAGTGCTAACCACTGTGCCACAGGATTTCTGGAAACTAGAATATGGGAGGCAAAATGTGTTGAATGGCCCACTCATTTCCTAACGTTTCTGTGCAGTCTTTGGGAAAGCTCTGTAAATGTTGTCACAAGCTCTCAGAAATTAGGAAGGAGGTTTCTGCAGTGTCGGCAGGATTGTGTTTTCCATTCCCATTTCCTGGGGCCTGGTGGTCTGTCCGGTTCTCTCCTTTAACAACTCGGAGCAGACAATACAATTGAGTTTCTTGCTGGGCTGTTTCAGAGACCATTGAAGCGTTTATCACGTCTGTGCATCAAGAGTCAATTTTAGGCCAGACCAGGAAAGCACAGGAGAATCACTTCCTGAAAGGACATTGGGGAAGGAAATTGGTGTTTACAATCGACATTGGCTTCAAGGTCACTATTACTGACACCAGGTTTTAGATCTCGATATTTTATTATTATTTCTAACTTCCACCACCTGCCAGAGCATTAGCCTGGTCTGAATCAGTAATCCAGTGACATTTCCACAGCAGCACCATCTCCACATGGGGACCTATTGGAAACCACACTGAGCAGGTGATTTCTGTGCTGCTTGACAGCTCTGTCAAAAAGAACTCCCACTAATTTGACTATCGTGATGGGACTGAGGGCATGGTAATTGGTCAGAATGCAATTATTCTCCTCTTAACGGGACTGGACACAGCTGAGTAACTTTTCACATTGCCAGGTAGATGTCAAAGTTGGAGTTGGAATGAAATAGCTTTCCCAGTTCGTTGTGCAGCTCAAATCTTCAGTCCTATTGCAGGAATGGTGCCTGGGCCCATTGCCTTTTGTGTATCTGCTGTGTTCAGCTCTTTCTTCATGTCACGTGCAGCGAGTCGCATTGGATGAAAATTAGCATCTGTGATTCTGAGGCCATCAGGATGAGAGTGAGGCGGATCATCGACTTCACACTTCTGGCTGAGGATTTACAGATACTACATCCCTGTCTTTTACACTAATGTGCAGGGCTGCTCCAATGTTTTGCATGGGGATATTTATGGTGACCTCTCCTCCAGAGATTTGTTTAATCGTCCATCGCCATTTATGACTGAAATTGCCAGACTGCAGAACTTTTATCTGATCTGGTTGTCAAGATTAGATTAGATTACTTACAGTGTGGAAACAGGCCCTTCGGCCCAACAAGTCCACACCGACCCGCCGAAGCGCAACCCACCCATATCCCTACAACCTCACACTACGGGCAATTTAGCATGGCCAATTCACCTGACCCGCACATCTTTGGACTGTGGGAGGAAACCGGAGCACCCGGAGGAAACCCGTTGGAATGAAATAGCTTTCCCAGTTCGTTGTGCAGCTCAAATCTTCAGTCCTATTGCAGGAATGGTGCCTGGGCCCATTGCCTTTTGTGTATCTGCTGTGTTCAGCTCTTTCTTCATGTCACGTACAGCGAGTCGCATTGGATGAAGATTGGCATCTGTGATTCTGAGGCCATCAGGATGAGAGTAAGGCGGATCATCGACTTAACACTTCTGGCTGAGGATTTACAGATACTACATCCCTGTCTTTTACACTAATGTGCAGGGCTGCTCCAATGTTTTGCATGGGGATATTTATGGTGACCTCTCCTCCAGAGATTTGTTTAATCGTCCATCGCCATTTATGACTGAATGTGCCAGACTGCAGAACTTTTATCTGATCTGGTTGTCAAGTGGAGTAGCTTTAGCGTGTTGTCATCAGGTTTAGATACGCATGGTTCTGACCCGAGCATGTCCACCCACACTCGTCTCTGAATCATAGATTTGATTGATTTTAATGGTAGACTGAGGGGTTATCCCGGGATAAAAGTTACAGGTTGTGGTTGAGTGCAGTTCTGCTTCTACTGTGGACAGCAGCACTAAATGAATGCGCAGTTTTAAGTTGAAATATCTGCAAAGCAATTCTGTCTGTGCTCCAGTTCACGCCGAGACCCGTTAAACCATCAGCTCTGTACGTGGTGACCTACTCTGGTTTCCGATGTGGTAACACTTCTGTTTTCACACTCTCATTCTGCTCTTCCTGGTTTGATGCCTCCAATCTGACAAATTCCTCAAGACCATTTAACTGATTTTAATTCAACTGTTAAATTCATCTGAATGGTTTGCCGTGAGTCGTGCCAACTTCTGTGGTGATGTGAATGTGTTTCCCTCTGTTTCCCTCCCTCAGCATGATTAAGAGCGCTGTACTCTCAGTGGCTCCAGTCTTATATATTTTCAGAACCAATGAATTTGCACACCTTGCATTATTGTTCACTCCCGGGTGTACGGCGATCTGAGTTGGACAGGGCGTTTGAACAGCTTTGTCACATGCCTTTGAAGCCTGTTCAAAAACAGAAACTACAGGAGAGACTAAGCAGATCTGGCAAAATCTGTGGAGCGGAAGTAGAGTTAATCATTCAGGTCCAGTGTCATCTTCAAACTTACTAACCATTCCTTCTACGCTCACCTCCAGATCATTTATAAAATTGATATACCGAAGTGGCCCCCAAACCAGATCCTCGCGGTACACCACTGGTAACTGAGCTCCAGGATGAACATTTCCCATCAATCACCACCCTCTGTCTTCTTTCAGGTAGCCAATTTCTGATCCAAACCGCTAAATCACCTTCGATCCCAAAACTCTTTATTTTGTGCAAAATCCTACCCTGAAGAACCTTACCAAATGCCTTACTGAAGTCCATATACAACACATCAAAAGGATTACCATCACCACCTGTTTTGTCACCTTCTCGATCAACTCAATAATGTTCGTGAGACACGACCTAACCTTCATAAACCCGTGTTGACTATCCCTCATCAAATTATTCCTTTCCAGATGATGATAAATCCTATCTCTTACAACATTTTCCAATATCTTACTCAAAACCGAAGTAAGGCTCACTGGCCTATAATTACCAAGCTTGTCCCGAATCCTCTTCTTAAACACAGGAAAACATTTGCTATCCTCCAGTCTTTGGCACCATTCTTGTCGACAATGATGACGTGAAGATCGAAGCCAAAGGCTCCGACATCTCCTCTCTGGCTTCCCAGAAAATCTGAGGATAAATCCCAACCGTCCCCAGGGTTTTATCAATTGTCAGATCTTCCATAACTTTTAAAACCTCCTCCTTGTTAACATCAATCCCATCTCATCTTGAAGTCCGCATCTCCATATTCTCACTAACATTTCCCTTTTCCAATATGAATACTGACGAAAAGTATTCATTAAGGCCTTCCCCAATGTCCTCAGGTTCCAAACACAACAATGCACTACTCTATTTGATTCTCCAAAACTTTACTCTAGTTATTCTTTCTTTTCTGATATACTTATGGAAGGCCTTAGAGTTTTCTTTGATCTTATCTGCCAAAAACTTCTCGTGTTCCCTCCTGGCTGTTCTTAGCCCTCTCTTTAGACCTTTTTTCTGGCTAACTAATAACTCTCAAGCTCCCTAACTGAGCCTTCACGTCTCATTCTCACAAAGGTCGTCTTCTTCCGCTTGTCAAGAGCTTCAACTATTTTAGTAAACCATGGCTTCCTGTCTCAACAACTTCCTCCCTGCCTGATAAGTGTATACTTATCAAGGGCCCGCAGTATCTGTTCCTTGAATAAGCTCCACATTTCAAGGGTGTTTATCCCCTGCAGTTTCCTTCCCCATCCAATACATCCTAAATCTTGCCTAATCGCATCATATTTGCGATACTCCAGTTATACCTCTTTCGCTGTTGTATATAATTATCCCTGTCCATTGCTATTGCAAACATAACCGAATTATGTTCAGTGTCGCCAAAGTGGTCATCTACCGCTAAACCTAACACCTGTCTGGGTTCATTCCCCAGTACAAAATACAATATAGCATCTCCCCGTGTTGGCCTGTCTGCGTACTGTGTCAGAAAACCCACTTGCACACATTGAAAAAAAAACTGACCATACTCTACAAAAATAAACTGGGATATCAGATTAGTCCTGTCGAATCTCCACGGTCACTGTTTCCTATTCCTTTCTGTTTCTTAACCAAGGACATATACCATGCTGCCTCTGCCTCTTTAGTTCCAATAAAAGGGCAACTGTAGACATAACATTTACTTTTGGGCTAAGGCTAAAACTCTGAAAAAGGCGTATAAACTGTGTAATAAGATGCTTTAATCTTTAGAAACAAGTTATTGATGTGCATTATGTTAAAGATAAAATGTTGCCTCATTAGAGGATTCAGAGGAATGTCCAGAGAAGTCTGTACTTCCTATGTTCAGGGCAGTTGTGCCCAGAGACAGTTTTTAGACTGACACTTGTTGAGGAAAAGGAGACTTAGTGCAGTAACAGCCTCTCGATTTGCTCTTCAGAGGGTGATTACATAGAACATTGAATGTGGGTAACACAGCAGAGTCATCGAGCCTTTCTCCTTTACCTCTAACAATGTTATAATAATTGAAGGTGAGCAATAAGACCAATAGCAGGCAATGTCAAAATCCCAACCAGACCAGGTATTGTTGTTACATGCAAAAATGTTGTCGTGAAAGGGGTTAACTGGAGCTGGTTGTTCAGTGACTGTGACTGATGTCAGAATCTATGGATCACAAATGTGTCACTGGAGGGTTTCTCTTTTCTATTAATAAGGGGATGATTTCAATATCTTATCCCATTGTATCAGCGGTCATATCATCCTTAACACCATTGAGATCAAAGCTCCAGAGAGAGGGAGAAAATATTAGACGAGAATGTTTCAACAATGGATCAGAATCTGAGAGCAGTAGACTGGAATGTTCCAACAATGCATCAAAATCTGAGAACGTGTGACTGGAATGTTCCAACAAGTGACAGGAGTTTATCCGATGTTCTTTACGATCTTTCTCAGGATTGGATGTGGTTAACATGGCGGATATGATGTGTACTGATGATTGTTCATGCAGGTTACTATCCCATCCTCGCTATTGTTGATGTTCCTGGTGAATCTATCTCTGCCCATTTATTAATTCTGTAAACCATTGAGAACACCATCGCTATTTCTATTGTCTATATTTGGCACACTCAATTTGATATTAAAATGCTTTGTTCACAGATTCATGTAATCTGTTTCGGCATGACCTGTAACCTCATACTAGGAAGATCACTGTGCTCTCAGTGACCGTGAAGTGACAGTTTCATTGAACTGTTTTGATTCTATAACTTTCCGAGCAGGAGTGGGTCCCCTGTCTATCATCTCCTAAGTGCAGTGCTCCAACGTTTTCACTCCGTGGCGGAGGCCATCGCTGCCCCCGCTGAGGGAAATACAGAGGAAGATACAGAAAATCATTCAGAGATCCTATGGGACAGAGTGACTGGTGAAATTGAAACTGTGGGGCATTAGAATTAATAAAGGGAAATTACTCAAAAAACGAATTGAAGTAAAGGTTGGTAAGTTGTTGCATCAGATGAGCTCCATCCCTGAGTATTCAGGCAGGTGGCATTAGAGCTCGTGAGAAGTGCTATACCGTCATGCAGCATGGAAACAGACCCTTCAGTGTAACCAGTCTATGATTACCTTAAACCAAAACTAACCTCGTCTCACCTGCCGACGCTTGGCCCATATCCCTCCAAACCTTTCCAATTCGTGTCTTTCAAATGTTGTAACCACAAGAAATAGTTATTGAATATCTTGCAAAACTGTTTTGACTGAAAATTCTGTTTCCTGGAGAAGGAAATCAAATCAAGTCTAAGTATTGGACAACATGATTTCAGTGCTGAGGAAATTATTCAAATCTGTTATAAGGAATGTGATAAATAGAAAATGTGGAGTCCTGGTGTGACTTGGCAGAGTCAGCTTAGCTTCAGGGAAGGGAAATAACCTTTCAGAAATCTGTGGAATTGGGGTTTGTGAGGCCTTGACAAATGAGAACTCAATGGCAGCGGCGTATTTGTATTAACAGAACATTTTCACCGTGGTTGTTGACAGATGAGTGAAAGACCATGTGTAAGGGGTGATGTACTGCAAGGATTGGGAATTCGGTAGTGGAGACAATACAGGAGTGTGCCTGTTCCCGGACTGAAGTCCGGTACGCACGGGGTATCACACGGATCAGTATTTGGACCACAGATATTTGCAAGTTAGACACATGATTTCGATTTGGGGAACAAATAGCACAGATCTCATTTTGTATTGCTTAAATAGTGCGAAGTTGGGAAATGTCATTGTCCGAAAGGACTTGCATGTCGTTGACCATGAGTCACCAAACAGAGTATATCCAGAGGTCTTGGAGTCATCGAGTGTTACAGCATGCATGCGGGTCAAAGCCAACCTGTTACGTTGCTGAAAGCATGTCTGAACACGTTCAGGCAGGGTGTGTTTTGCTGAATATAAAATTCAGCCACAGCTGCCAGTTAATGGTCAAGCTGTTCCAAATGTAACAATTAGCTATTAAATGGATTCCTGAGGTTTAGTTGCTGTTTTGACAATAATTCGAATTTAACCAATTAATTTTAATCATGCCTAGGATACCAGAATACACTGGAAGCTGAACTTTATTATTTTGACACCTGGCAACCAATAAAATTATCAGAATTTGAAGCGTCATGGGGAGTAGATAACCGGGTACTTTGAAAGTTAGAGGGAGAGCAACTCACATCGAACAGCAGAGCAACTGCTGTAGAGACGGAGAGCAAACTGGCCATCTGACATCTTTGTCACAAAGAAAGTAGAAAACAGCCTCTATCAAAGATACCTTTTCATGTAAAACCTACTCGCAGTAAAAAACAAAGGAAATATGATGACCCAGGGAGCTTGAAGAGTGAATGCAGTGAGGAAGACAGAGACTGAGTGTTCTTGAGATTAGGTATATGTACTGTTTAATAAGTGGGTTACTGAAACAGCATATTTTGAGAGAGTTGGAGTCAGATAGTAAGCAATTGAAAAAAGGGGGTCCTGTGTGGTGAAAGATTATTGTTTAGAGTTCAGTATTCGAGTTCAGAAAATAAATTGCTATTTTCTTTGAATGGTGGAATTTGGGAATTCTCTGTCATTCATGTTTTAACGGATTACGAGACATAGTGAGATTTTATGGGTGTTTGGTTTTAATTAGCACAGGGGTTCGATATTTACCTCATAACAGTTTGGGAGCATGTCGTTCAGGATTTGGACAGATGTGAACAGATTAGGGGAACAAAAGGTCCCACCAGATTACAACACTTGGCAATTATTGTCGAGATCTTTCAATAAAACTTAGGTCAGAAAATTTGTTTAATTTTGGTTACTTATGGATGATGAAATGAAAAGTGATATAAATGGCTCCTGAAAATTGTAAAGGGGTTCTGGGTTTGAAGATGATTCTAAATTTGCCTAGAAAATTTGAGAAGACAAAAGATGGGCATACGTTTACCATTAGAAAATAGGTTAGAAATGGGTTTAACCAGAGACAAAAGGGAAAATGAAATTGTAATGGAGTTGGTCAAGTACTTCGGGGTATCAGAGAAAAAGACAGTGAGTGCAGTAGAATTAGAAAAGTTTAATTGCAATTGAAGTAAAATGAGTTAAGTGATAAATAAAGAGAGAGAGGATAAAGAAATTGAGAGAAGTTTCTTACCTGAGAAAAGGGAGAGAGAAGAAAAAGAGAGATGGAGGCAGAGTAGAAAGAGAAAAGAAGAGAGAATTTGAACTTCAGAAATTTCAAATTCATCAGGAAAGTGAAGTGAATAGGATGGAGATGAAGAGAGAATGTAGTGATGTACACAAATATGTTAAAATATTGCCACATTTTGATGAGAAATTTGTCGAAGCTTTCTTTATTCCATTTGAAAACTTGGCAAGGCAAATGGAGCGCTCAAAGAACTAATAGGAAATATTAGTTCAGACTATGCTGATCAGTACAATAAGGGAGGTATTTGTAGCTCTGACAGATGGGGTGTCAAAATTTTTTGCAGATATCAAACAGCCTATTTTGAGTGCTTATGGATTGCTACCAGAAGCATACAGCTAGAGGTTCAGAAGCCAGTTCAGACTTATGTAGAGTTCGAAAGAGATAAAACATTGTAATTTTGAAAGGTGGGCATGGGCCATAAAATAGACAGATATATGAGCCTATAAGAAAGATTATTCTGTGGGAAGAGTTTACAAAGTCCCTTCCCGAGATGATCAGAATTAATGTAAATGCACAGAAAGTTCATAAATGAGAAGAGTGACAGAGATGTTAGGTAAATATGCATTGGTGCAAGAGCTGAAATTTAGCTTCTTGTAGGATTTTCATTCTGTGAGGGACAGAAAATGGGAGAAGTGGAGATCCCACTCTAGAAAGCACAGATTAGAGCACACTGGGAGTAGTTTTACACAGGTTAATAAAGAAGCCCAAGAGGGTTGAAAGGAGATGAAAAGCCTCAGGTGCTTTCACTATAACGGAGTGGAAGACATAGAATTACAGTGTCGGTGGTTTAAGATGAATACTGACGAAAAGTATTCATTAAGGCCTTCCCCAATGTCCTCAGGTTCCAAACACAACAATGCACTACTCTATTTGATTCTCCAAACCTTTACTCTCGTTATTCTTTCTTTTCTGATATACTTATGGAAGGCCTTAGAGTTTTCTTTGATCTTATCTGCCAAAAACATCTCGTGTTCCCTCCTGGCTGTTCTTATCCCTCTCTTTAGACCTTTTTTTCTGGCTAACTAATAATTCTCAAGCTCCCTAACTGAGCCTTCACGTCTCATTCTCACAAAGGTCGTCTTCTTCCGCTTGTCAAGAGCTTCAACTATTTTAGTAAACCATGGCTTCCTGTCTCAACAACTTCCTCCCTGCCTGATAAGTGTATACTTATCAAGGACCCGCAGTATCTGTTCCTTGAATAAGCTCCACATTTCAAGGGTGTTTATCCCCTGCAGTTTCCTTCCCCATCCAATACATCCTAAATCTTGCCTAATCGCATCATATTTGCGATACTCCAGTTATACCTCTTTCGCTGTTGTATATAATTATCCCTGTCCATTGCTATTGCAAACATAACCGAATTATGTTCAGTGTCGCCAAAGTGGTCATCTACCGCTAAACCTAACACCTGTCTGGGTTCATTCCCCAGTACAAAATACAATATAGCATCTCCCCGTGTTGGCCTGTCTGCGTACTGTGTCAGAAAACCCACTTGCACACATTGAAAAAAAACTGACCATACTCTACAAAAATAAACTGGGATATCAGATTAGTCCTGTCGAATCTCCACGGCCACTGTTTCCTATTCCTTTCTGTTTCTTAACCAAGGACATATACATGCTGCCTCTGCCTCTTTAGTTCCAATAAAAGGGCAACTGTAGACATACCATTTACTTTTGGGCTAAGGCTAAAACTCTGAAAAAGGCGTATAAACTGTGTAATAAGATGCTTTAATCTTTAGAAACAAGTTATTGATGTGCATTATGTTAAAGATAAAATGTTGCCTCATTAGAGGATTCAGAGGAATGTCCAGAGAAGTCTGTACTTCCTGTGTTCAGGGCACTTGTGCCCAGAGACAGTTTTTAGACTGACACTTGTTGAGGAAAAGGAGACTTAGTGCAGTAACAGCCTCTCGATTTGCTCTTCAGAGGGTGATTACATAGAACATTGAATGTGGGTAACACAGCAGAGTCATCGAGCCTTTCTCCTTTACCTCTAACAATATTATAGTAATTGAAGGTGAGCAATAAGACCAATAGCAGGCAATGTCAAAATCCCAACCAAACCAGGTATTGTTGTTACATGCAAAAATGTTGTCGTGAAAGGGGTTAACTGGAGCTGGTTGTTCAGTGACTGTGACTGATGTCAGAATCCATGGATCACAAATGTGTCACTGGAGGGTTTCTCTTTTCTATTAATAAGGGGATGATTTCAATATCTTATCCCATTGTATCAGCGGTCATATCATCCTTAACACCATTGAGATCAAAGCTCCAGAGAGAGGGAGAAAATATTAGACGAGAATGTTTCAACAATGGATCAGAATCTGAGAGCAGTAGACTGGAATGTTCCAACAATGCATCAAAATCTGAGAACGTGTGACTGGAATGTTCCAACAAGTGACAGGAGTTTATCCGATGTTCTTTACGATCTTTCTCAGGATTGGATGTGGTTAACATGGCGGATATGATGTGTACTGATGATTGTTCATGCAGGTTACTATCCCATCCTCGCTATTGTTGATGTTCCTGGTGAATCTATCTCTGCCCATTTATTAATTCTGTAAACCATTGAGAACACCATCGCTATTTCTATTGTCTATATTTGGCACACTCAATTTGATATTAAAATGCTTTGTTCACAGATTCATGTAATCTGTTTCGGCATGACCTGTAACCTCATACTAGGAAGATCACTGTGCTCTCAGTGACCGTGAAGTGACAGTTTCATTGAACTGTTTTGATTCTATAACTTTCCGAGCAGGAGTGGGTCCCCTGTCTATCATCTCCTAAGTGCAGTGCTCCAACGTTTTCACTCCGTGGCGGAGGCCATCGCTGCCCCCGCTGAGGGAAATACAGAGGAAGATACAGAAAATCATTCAGAGATCCTATGGGACAGAGTGACTGGTGAAATTGAAACTGTGGGGCATTAGAATTAATAAAGGGAAATTACTCAAAAAACGAATTGAAGTAAAGGTTGGTAAGTTGTTGCATCAGATGAGCTCCATCCCTGAGTATTCAGGCAGGTGGCATTAGAGCTCGTGAGAAGTGCTATACCGTCATGCAGCATGGGAACAGACCCTTCAGTGTAACCAGTCTATGATTACCTTAAACCAAAACTAACCTCGTCTCACCTGCCGACGCTTGGCCCATATCCCTCCAAACCTTTCCAATTCGTGTCTTTCAAATGTTGTAACCACAAGAAATAGTTATTGAATATCTTGCAAAACTGTTTTGACTGAAAATTCTGTTTCCTGGAGAAGGAAATCAAATCAAGTCTAAGTATTGGACAACATGATTTCAGTGCTGAGGAAATTATTCAAATCTGTTATAAGGAATGTGATAAATAGAAAATGTGGAGTCCTGGTGTGACTTGGCAGAGTCAGCTTAGCTTCAGGGAAGGGAAATAACCTTTCAGAAATCTGTGGAATTGGGGTTTGTGAGGCCTTGACAAATGAGAACTCAATGGCAGCGGCGTATTTGTATTAACAGAACACTTTCACCGTGGTTGTTGACAGATGAGTGAAAGACCATGTGTAAGGGGTGATGTACTGCAAGGATTGGGAATTCGGTAGTGGAGACAATACAGGAGTGTGCCTGTTCCCGGACTGAAGTCCGGTACGCACGGGGTATCACACGGATCAGTATTTGGACCACAGATATTTGCAAGTTAGACACATGATTTCGATTTGGGGAACAAATAGCACAGATCTCATTTTGTATTGCTTAAATAGTGCGAAGTTGGGAAATGTCATTGTCCGAAAGGACTTGCATGTCCTTGACCATGAGTCACCAAACAGAGTATATCCAGAGGTCTTGGAGTCATCGAGTGTTACAGCATGCATGCGGGTCAAAGCCAACCTGTTACGTTGCTGAAAGCATGTCTGATCACGTTCAGGCAGGGTGTGTTTTGCTGAATATAAAATTCAGCCACAGCTGCCAGCTAATGGTCAAGCTGTTCCAAATGTAACAATTAGCTATTAAATGGATTCCTGAGGTTTAGTTGCTGTTTTGACATTCATTCGAATTTAACCAATTAATTTTAATCATGCCTAGGATACCAGAATACACTGGAAGCTGAACATTATTATTTTGACACCTGGCAACCAATAGAATTATCAGAATTTGATGCGTCATGGGGAGTAGATAACCGGGTACTTTGAACGTTAGAGGGAGAGCAACTCACATCGAACAGCAGAGCAACTGCTGTAGAGACGGAGAGCAAACTGGCCATCTGACATCTTTGTCACAAAGAAAGTAGAAAACAGCCTCTATCAAAGATACCTTTTCATGTCAAACCTACTCGCAGTAAAAAACAAAGGAAATATGATGACCCAGGGAGCTTGAAGAGTGAATGCAGTGAGGAAGACAGAGACTGAGTGTTCTTGAGATTAGGTATATGTACTGTTTAATAAGTGGGTTACTGAAACAGCATATTTTGAGAGAGTTGGAGTCAGATAGTAAGCAATTGAAAAAAGGGGGTCCTGTGTGGTGAAAGATTATTGTTTAGAGTTCAGTATTCGAGTTCAGAAAATAAATTGCTATTTTCTTTGAATGGTGGAATTTGGGAATTCTCTGTCATTCATGTTTTAACGGATTACGAGACATAGTGAGATTTTCTGGGTGTTTGGTTTTAATTAGCACAGGGGTTCGATATTTACCTCATAACAGTTTGGGAGCATGTCGTTCAGGATTTGGACAGATGTGAACAGATTAGGGGAACAAAAGGTCCCACCAGATTACAACACTTGGCAATTATTGTCGAGATCTTTCAATAAAACTTAGGTCAGAAAATTTGTTTAATTTTGGTTACTTATGGATGATGAAATGAAAAGTGATATAAATGGCTCCTGAAAATTGTAAAGGGGTTCTGGGTTTGAAGATGATTCTAAATTTGCCTAGAAAATTTGAGAAGACAAAAGATGGGCATACGTTTACCATTAGAAAATAGGTTAGAAATGGGTTTAACCAGAGACAAAAGGGAAAATGAAATTGTAATGGAGTTGGTCAAGTACTTCGGGGTATCAGAGAAAAAGACAGTGAGTGCAGTAGAATTAGAAAAGTTTAATTGCAATTGAAGTAAAATGAGTTAAGTGATAAATAAAGAGAGAGAGGATAATGAAATTGAGAGAAGTTTCTTACCTGAGAAAAGGGAGAGAGAAGAAAAAGAGAGATGGAGGCAGAGTAGAAAGAGAAAAGAAGAGAGAATTTGAACTTCAGAAATTTCAAATTCATCAGGAAAGTGAAGTGAATAGGATGGAGATGAAGAGAGAATGTAGTGATGTACACAAATATGTTAAAATATTGCCACATTTTGATGAGAAATTTGTCGAAGCTTTCTTTATTCCATTTGAAAACTTGGCAAGGCAAATGGAGCGCTCAAAGAACTAATAGGAAATATTAGTTCAGACTATGCTGATCAGTACAATAAGGGAGGTATTTGTAGCTCTGACAGATGGGGTGTCAAAATTTTTTGCAGATATCAAACAGCCTATTTTGAGTGCTTATGGATTGCTACCAGAAGCATACAGCTAGAGGTTCAGAAGCCAGTTCAGACTTATGTAGAGTTCGAAAGAGATAAAACATTGTAATTTTGAAAGGTGGGCATGGGCCATAAAATAGACAGATATATGAGCCTATAAGAAAGATTATTCTGTGGGAAGAGTTTACAAAGTCCCTTCCCGAGATGATCAGAATTAATGTAAATGCACAGAAAGTTCATAAATGAGAAGAGTGACAGAGATGTTAGGTAAATATGCATTGGTGCAAGAGCTGAAATTTAGCTTCTTGTAGGATTTTCATCCTGTGAGGGACAGAAAATGGGAGAAGTGGAGATCCCACTCTAGAAAGCACAGATTAGAGCACACTGGGAGTAGTTTTACACAGGTTAATAAAGAAGCCCAAGAGGGTTGAAAGGAGATGAAAAGCCTCAGGTGCTTTCACTATAACGGAGTGGAAGACATAGAATTACAGTGTCGGTGGTTTAAGAAGGGCACTGGGAAAATGCGTTTTCACTACTAGAAATTGGAAACGTAAACTCAAGCTAGTCGTTAAAGAAAGGCTGTAGAGGAAAAGATGTGATTAAAGAGACTTGGCCCGTAGCATGATTAGATTAGATTGCCTGCAATGTGGAAACAGGCACTTCGGCCCCAAAACTCCACACCGACCCTCCGAAGAGCAACCCACCCAGACCCGTCCCCCTACATTCACCCCTGACTAATGCATCTAACACAACGGGCAATTTAGCACGGCCAGTTCATCTAACCTGCACGTCTTTGGACTGTGGGAAAAACCAGAGCACCCGTCGTAAATCCACGTAGACACAGGGAGATTTTTTTCTGATGCCCCCACACTCTGTCACCCTGATCCACGCACACTCACTCTGTTACCATCACCCTGACCCCTCACACTCACTCTGTCACTGTCGCCATGACCCAGTCACAGTCACTCTGTCACTCTCATTAGTGGAAGCAGTATGGGAAACCACAAGAAAAGTCGAGGAGCAGCATGAGGTTTCACAGCCTCGGCAGGAGCTGGTTACGGGAGTTGGTACCTGATCACTACAAAGAATTCGCCTCTGTGGGTAAAGTTTACAAAGAAGAAACAGGGGGAAATTGAGACTGCAGATGCTGGAGATCAGAGTCGAGAGTGTTTTGCTTGAAAGGCACAGCAGGTCAGGCAGCATCCGAGGAGCAGGAGAACAGACGTTTCGGGCACAAGCATTCATCAGTAATGAGGCTTGTGGGTCGGGGGCTGAGAGATAAATTGGAGGGGTGTAAGGTTGCGGGGGCGGCGGCGGAAGGTAGCTGAGAAAGCAATAGGTGGATGGATGTGAAGGTGAAGGTGATAGGTCGGGGAACGGGGATGATGGACAGCTCTGGAGCGCAGTGCCAAATTAGAGGCTTGGGACTGGGATATTGTGGGGGGATGGGAAATGAGGAAACTGTTGAAATCCACATTTATCCCGTGTAGTTGCAGGGTCCCAAGGTAGAATATGAGGCGTTCTTCCACCAGGCGTCGGGTGGTAACTGTTTGGCGGTGTAGGAGGACCAGGTCCTGCATGCCCTTGATGGAGTGGGAACTGTAGTTGAAGTATACCGCCACAGGGCGGTAGGGTTGGTGGGTGTGTGCGTCCCAGTGATCTTCTCTGAAACGATCCGCAAGAAGGCGTTCTGTCTCCCCGATGTAGAAGACACCATATCAGGTACAATGAATTCACAAGATAACATTTGGAAAGTTACAGGTAATTTCTGATGGATGTGGAAGGATCACTTGGGGCCTTGGACAAAGGTGAGGGGAGTAGTGTGGGTGCAGGTTTTGCACTTCCTCCAGTGGCAGAGAAAACTGCAGGAGTGGGGGGTGTGCAGGTCGGGGGTGGGGGTGTGTGGACCTGCCGAGGTGGGTGAGGTCTGGTCACTTTAAGAAAGAACGGGTTCTATTGAATATAAAGTACAGCCACAGCTGCCAGCTCATGGTCAGGCAGTTCCAATGTAACAAATGGCTGGCAAATGGATACCTGAGTTTAGGTTGCTGTTATGACAACAAATCAAATACAGCCAAATAGTTTAAATAATTCCCAGAAGTCAATGGAATTTGAATTTTATTGTTTTGACACATGGAAACCAATTAAAGTATGCGAATTTAATGTGTGATGGGGACGATATAAACTGGTAGTTTGAACACCAGAGGGAGAGCAAATCACATGCAACAGCAGACCAACTGCTGTAGAGCTGGAGAGCTGACAGGCTTTCTCAAACATTCTCTGTCTAAGATACATGATCATGTAAAACATACTTGCAGTTAAAAAACAAAGATAACCTAGTGAGATCAGCATCTGGAATAGTGAAGATAGCAGAGGAGACAGAGACTGTGTGGTCTTGTTTAATATGTGTGTTATTGGAACAACACATTTTTATAGAGTTGGAGTCAGATTTTAAGTAGATAAGAAAAGCGGGTCTTGTATTTGTGAATACTTGTTGTTTAGCGTTCAGTATTAAAGTTAAGAAGCTAAATTGTTATTATTCTTTAAATGGTGGAACGTAGCAGTTCTCTGTCATTCATATTTTAGCTGACTACGAGGTGAGACGAGATTTTTCTAGTTGTTTGGTTTAATTAATCTCTGTGTCATAAATGTACAACGCGCTAACCCCATTTCCCTGCAGTTTGTCCATATTCTTCCAGTCCTTTCCGATCCATACATTTGTCCAAATACGTTTTAAATGATGTAAATGTGTCCACTTCAACCATATCCGCTGGCAGCTCTTTCCATATGCGTACCAGCCTCTGTATAAAAAAGTTGCTCCTCACCTTCCCTTTTATTCTTTCCCTTCCAATGTTAAACCGATCCCGTTTTGTCCTCAATTCTCCAAACTTGGAAAAAGACTGAGACGGTGTGGAGTTAGTACATTCTCCCTGTGTCTGCGCGTTATTCTCTGGGTGCTCCGGTTTTCTCCCACAGTCCAAAAATGTGCAGGTTAGTGAATTGGCCATGCTGAATTGCCCGTGATGTTGGGAGAAGTGGTAAATGTTGGGGAATGGGTCTGGATGGTTTGCGCTTCGACGGGTCGGTGTGGACTTGTTGGGCTGAAGGGCCTGTTTCCACACTGTAAGTAACCCAATCTAATCTAATCTAATCTAAAGCATTCACCCCATCCATGCCCCTCGTGATCTGATACACTTCTATAACGCGTACTCTCAGTCTTCTCTGCTCTAAAAAAAAGTCCTAACTTGTCCAACCTCTCCCTTTAACTCAGACCATTGGGTCGCGGCACCATCCTTGTAAATTTCTTCTGCACTGCTCCCAGTTCAAGAATATCCTACCCATAACATGGTGACAAAAACTGAACACAATGCTTCAAGTGGGGCCTCACCAAAGTCCTGTATATCTGCAACATAACTTCCCAACTTCTATACTGAATGCCGAGACTGATGAAAGCCAGTGTGCCAAAATGCTTCTGTCTTCCTGTCTACCTGTGACTCCACTTGCAGAGAACCGTGATCTCTCTGTCCACTACAGCCTTTAAGGCCCTACCTTGATTTGACATTCCAAAGTGGAAGACCTATCACTTATCTATCTTAAACTCCATTTGCGATTTCTCGGCCCACTTCCCTAGCTGATCAAGGTCGTGCTGCATTTTCTAATAACCATCCTCATTGTCCACGAGACCACATATTTTAGTGTCATCTACAAATATAATCATCATGCCTTTTACCTTCTCATGTTAATCATTGATAATAGATACCAAACAGTAATGGACCCAGCACCTGAGACGCTCCGCTAGTTCACTAACATCATTCAGATAAGGTAAGTTTCATCTTTACCTAGTCTGGCCTCCATCTGACTCCATACCCATAACAATGTGATTGTCCCTTAACTGCCCTCTAAGCAATTAGGATGGGCAATAAATGCTGCCCATCCTGCGACGCCTTCATCCTGTAAATGAATAAAAATGTCAGAAGCATCCTTCCACTAAAGCCCTCTGATTCCTAACGTCAAGCCAATTGTGTATCCAATTTGTCAACTTCTTCTCCATTCCAAGCGATGTAACCTTCCAGAGGAGGCGACCATGTAGAATCTTATCTAAAGTTATAATAAAATCTTTAGAGACTTCGTCTACTGCTCTGCATTTGTTAACCTTCCTGATCACTTTATCAACGAATTCAAATAAATTTGTGAGGCATGATCTCCCATGTGCAACGCTATGCTGACTGCTCCTAATTGCACTCTGTATAACTAATGGGTGCAGTAAATGGTACGTTGTTCTTCACGATAAGATGGTTCAAGTACATCAGCAAAACCATCTTCCTGGTGTTGTAGAGCCTTGCTGAGAGAGTATTTGGGGCACTCTCTACAGATTTGATCTCCTTTGTAAAGAATCATCTCCTGACCAAAGACACAGATGTTTGTAGCGTGAAATGAGAGGGAAGCAAACTGAGTGTTTAATCTTTAGAGCTGTGAGAGAATAGCGATGATTACACTGAAACTTGAGAATTGGAAGCGATCACTTACTTTCAAAAGAGACATTGATAGAGTGAGAAATTCCATACTTTACCCAGGATTGATTGACTTGATTTATTGGCACGTGTACCTCAGTACAGAGAAAGTCTTTAATTATGAGCAGTGGAGGCGGATCATAGTAAGAATGGCCAGACAGATCATAGGGTGGAAATGGACTTGGATAGAGTAAGGCATACAGGTTGCACTGCACAGGACATGCACGAGAGAGGATCAACATGAACAAGATCAGCATTATTGGAAATTAGAGACTCCATTCATCAGTCCAACACGGATTTCCTCATAGTGTATATGCCTTAATTAACTCTGTACATGTTAATGTGCAGTCGGTGTGTAACCGACCATCATGTTGTTCACATTCCCCAACAGCAGCCACAATACAGAAGGAGTCAGCCATTTTAACCAGCTTCTGCCTTCCATCGAGAATACAAGGCTGTCTTCTCAGAGATGGAAGGTACCTTCTTGGGACTTCACACAAAACATTTTGCTTCCCTCCTCACAGCCAGAAACCACCTTAAAATCCCACATTTATACCATGAGCAACGGAGACACGAGGAACAACGTGGGGCAGTCTTCTGTGCAGCCTCTTTTCCACTTGTTTACCATTTTAGGGCATCAATTAGGACAAAGTAAGGACTGAACATGCTAGGCATCGAGTCGGGATTGTGGTACTGGAAACGCACAGCAGTTCAGTCAGTGTCCGAGGGTCAGTGGAATCCACGTTTCGAGTATAAGCCCTTCATCAGGAATCAGCATTGATTACATAATTCTGTTCCTGTGTAAATGATTTGACGGGCTGAATGCCCTCTTCCTGTCTCTGTGTAAGAGACTCAAGGGGCTGAAGAGCCTCCTCCTGTCTCTGTGTAAGTGACTCTAGGGGCGGATTGGCCTCCTTCTGTTACTGTGTAAGTGACTCAAGGGGCTGAATTCCCTCCGCCTGTTCCTGTGTAAGTGACTCAAGGGGAAGTATTCCCTCCTCCAGTTTCTGTGCAAATGACTCAATGGGCTGAATGGCCTCCTCCTGTCTCTGTATAAGTGACTCAAGGGGTGGATTGGCCTCCTCTTGTCTCTGTGTAAGTGACTCAAGTGGCTGAACGGCCTCCTCCTGTTCCTGTGTAAGTCACTCACGGGTCTAACTGATCTCCTCCTGTTCCTTTCTAAGTGACTCAAGTAACTGTCTGGCCGCCTCCTGTTCCTGTGCAAGTGACTCAAGGGGCTGAATGGCTGACTACCGTTCCTGTGTAAGTGACTCAAGTGACTGACTGCCTTCTTCCGTTTCCGTTTGAACAAGACCAAGGGCCTGATCGGGTTACCCCGTTTCCTGTTTAACACCTCGATGTGCTGACTAGTGTGACAATGCTGCAGTTTTAAGAAGATATTTTGTCCTGGATTCTTATAAAATTGAGATTGAACGATAGTTACCAAAGTTGGTTAGTTAATACCACTTGAGTAAACAGCTAGTGGGGCCTTGGGTTTATTTTAATGCAGCCTGAATGGGTGCAGCCTGCTCTCACAGATTAGGATTTATGGGTTTTGGTTTCTTAGTAACATCAGAAGCTATTGCGGTCTTAACAGAGTTGGAAACGGCAGTGAATGTCTCCTGGCTGCTACTCTGTTTGAATTTTCTCCTGATGCTGTTTTTTCCTTCCTGGATTGGAGAAACGTTTGTGACAATTTGGATCTGAATTTTCCTTTTTGTCAAAGAGCGTGTTTATGGGATGTTCCTATTTTGGAACAGTTAATTAGCAATTCCTGGATCTATTACTCTGTTTAGTTGTCCAATAGAGTTAAGTTCTTTTAAATCCCTCTTCCTTTGGTTTTATTTTATCTATAGCATTTAAATGAATGGTGTTTTGCTTACCAGCGAGTTGTTTGACCAGTCACATTACATCTGGAACAGACACTTTACATTTCCTTTAAAATGAGAAAACATTAGAGTCTAGGTTACCGCCTTCAAATATTTTCGAGGGGCTCTGAGTGTTCCATCACACTAGACTCCTTCTCTTCCTGAGTAATAGGCTGGAGGTACTGAATGGGCTGTTCATGTTCTTCTCCAAGTGTCAATGGGCTGAATGGCTTCCACATATTACTGTGAAACCAGCGTGAGGTGCTGAATGGACTCTTCATTTCACTGTGGTAATGTGCTCAGTCAAGCAGGACTGTTAAAGGAATGTTACCGACCCCTTAAAAGCACAAGCCTGAATGGTGTCCGGGTCTTGTTGCACATGGTTACAGACAGGTTCAGGAGCTGAGGGATGGTCGACAAAATATTCTGAACATTGTGGAATCTTCAAAGATCATCCCCACTTCTGATCTTATGCTGCGGTATGTGGGGGCGGGGAGACATTGATGAAGCAGCTGAAGATGTTTTTGAAGAGGTAGCTACACTAACAGTCACCCACAGAGATGACGTAGGACTGAGATGATTAACATCCATGAACCACAAACACTTTCCTTTGTGCTATGATTGACTCCAAGCAGTGGAGAGTTTACTTTGATTCCAATTAAGTCCAGTTTCGTTAAGTATCTTGATGTCAACCTTAGTCCACCATTGCCTTGATATCAGGGCCAGTAACTCTTAGATGAATCCTTGCGTCCACGTCTTTTCGTCACATCAATAGATCATGATATAGGAGTAGCAAGTGTTCTCTTCAAATAGAGGGTATTGAATGTCAGGATTTCTCTTCTCAAGAGTGTTTGGAGAGCTAGAAGACTGAGTATTTGAAGAGGAGGAAATTGGATATCGACCTGTTGGAGAAGTGAGGGCTCTGAAGAATTGGGTAAAATAGAGGATTTGAGACCAAGAGCAGGTCAGTCGTGATCTTAGTGAAGGGCAAGGCAGGCTTGGGGGAGTGGTGAACGAACTACCCCTGCTTCTGATGTTCTCCCATTTTCTTATTAGAAAGTCAGTGAGAGCTATTTTCCCGGAAGGTCTCTTATTGAATGTTGCAATCAGGGAGACCAGAGAATTTTGTCAGCCATCTCTGGGTGAGGTATGTGGGCTGTAGTTAGAGTGAACTTGGGTCTATAACATGACCAACAAATGAAGCACAAGTTGCAGAGAGAGGAAGCTTTGTAAAGAGAGATGAGGTGTCTGTTTTCTACCCAACGTGGGTTTTCAAATCACATTTTCCAAACCACGCCAAACCATGTGGGACAGTCTTGTGGCATTGAACTGTTTCCTCTCTTTTTGTGCACCAGATTATAGGGGGGAGTGGCCTATAACTGCTGTATAGCAGTTTTGAGGGGCTGAATGGTACATAGGGACATAGACTGAGGGAGAGGAATGGGTCATTAGACACTTTCATCCTTCTCCACCAGACACTAAGAATGCGGCTGATCAGGTTGTGGTCTTAACCGCACTATCCTGTCTGTGTCCATTTATCCATGAATTACTTCTCTGTCAAATATCTAAATAACTCAGCTTAGAATCAATGTGAACATACAGGCACAATGAATTTCCAGTAAAGAGATTTCCCTCTCCAAAGGTACTTTCAGAATTTTTCGTCATCCCTCTTATAGAATCGGAGAGTTATGCAGAATGGAAACTGACCCGTCCAATATGTCCAATATGTCCACTCAGATCAGATACCAAATCTGATCTCGTCCCATTTACCAACATTTGGCCAATATCCCTCTTCTTTCTGATACTTTTTAAATGTGCGATTGAAACCGCCTTCACCACGTCCTCTGACAGCACATTCTGTACACATACCATTCTCTGTGTGAAACATTTACCCCTAAGGTCCCTTCTAAATCATTTGCCCTCTCGCCTTCAACCTATGCCTTCTTGTTCTGGACTCCCCTATCTTGGGGAGCAGAACGTGGCTTTTCAGAATATCCATACCCTTGATGATTTTATAAATCTCTATAATGTCAACCCTCGGACTCTGATACTGCAGGGGAAAACACTTCAACCTAATCAGCCTCTCCCTGAAGCTGAAACTAGTCCTGATACATTATTGTGAATAGTTTCTGCAGAAAACCGAATTGTATGCAATATTCTTAAAGTGGCCTCACCGACATTCTGTACTGATGCAACATGCTACCGCAACTCCTCTACTCAATGCTCTGACTGATTAAGGCAAATGTGCCAAATGTGTTCTGAACCACACTCTCAACCTACAACTTCACTTTCAGGAAACTGTTCATCCGCAGCCCTACGTCTCTTTGTTCCACAACATGCCCCAGGACATTGCCATTACGTGTATAATTCCTGCCCTGATTTGTCTTTCCAAAATGCAAAACCTCATACTTATCGAAATTAAAATTCATCAGTCACTCCTTGCCCCTTTGTTCCATTTAATTGTTGTCTCATTATACTCTGAGATAATCCACTACACCACCTTTCTGATGTCATCTCTAAACTATGTCTCCAATGTTTACATCCAAATCCTTGATATAAATGATGAACTCACTACTGGTTCTTGCCGCACACTGCTGGTCCCAATCCTGCAGTCTGAAAAATAACTGTGTATCTTCAAGCCAGTTGTGAATCCAATTGACTAGCTCCCTCTGTATTCCATGTGACCTAACCTCACTCATCTGTCTACCAATTCGCATGTTATGAACACCTTGCTGAAATCCATATAGACAAGGTCTTCCAAATTGCCTTCATTAATCTTCTTTGTCACCTCTTCATAAAACTCAATCCAATTAATTAGGCATGATTTCCCATGTAGACTACTCCGATCAGCCCTTGCCTTCCTAAATGTATGTAAATCCTGTCACTCAGAAATCACTCCAACAACTTCCCCACCACTGACATCAGGCTCAACAGTCTATAATTCCCCGGCCTTTTGGGTCACGGTTTCCCTTTCTCGTCCCACTCATCCAGTGCTCACCACAAATTTAAACGTAACCATGTTGGTGATATGGCCGGTGATTTCGGTCTCAGACTGGGTCACGGTCAGTTTTAGGAACAAGTCCAGCTAGTTTCTTTAATCTGCTAAATCAATACGTTTATGATCCAGAGCAATGTTATTCAAACTATGATGGAATGAGGAATGGAAAAGCATTTTCGGTATTTCAAATATATAATCGATATGTTCCTTCCTAAAACACTGACAACCTCTCTCTTTCTCTTTCTGTCACACACACACACACGCACACACACACCACACACAGAAACACACACAGAAACACGCGCACAAACACACACACCACACACAGACACAGACACAGACACACGCACAGACACAAACACACACACAGACACGCACACACACAGACACGCACAAACACGCACACACAGACACAAACACACGCACACAACCGATAAACAATATCTCCACAATTTCAAGCTACAAGAACTTTGTCCAGACATTAGTTTAACTCATGACAAAAGGAAAAATTGAGAGCTTGTCCAAAGTGTTATTCTGTTTCTGAACATATTCTACTCATACAGTCTGCTCGCAATGGGATTTCAGCCTAAACGGTTGGATTTGGTTGAATTCCCTTTGCATTAGGCAGTGATGAGGTTCCCTTTTCTTCTGGACAGGGACCGTCCAAAGGGTAGCACAGTGGTTCAGTGGTTAGCAGTGCTTCCTCACAGCAGCAGGGCTTGGGTTCAGTTCCAGCCTCGGTCGACTATCTGAGTAGAGTTTGCACGTTCTCCCCTTGTCTGTGTGAGGCTCTATTGAGTGCTCCAGTTTCCACCCTCAGTTCAAAGCTGTGCAAGTTAAGTGGATTGGTCATGCTAAATTGTCCATCGTGTTCAGGGATTTCTAAGTTAGGTGCATTAGTCAGGGGTAAATGCAAGGGAACGGGCCTGGGAAGATTACTCTTTGGAACGTTGGTATGGACTTGTTGGGCCAAAGAGTCTGTTTTCACACTGTAGGGATTCTCTAAAAATAGGAATGGTAGCGATGACTGTAGAGCTCTTTTTTTAGCTCGCACACATTGCTGTGATGAGGAGCAATGAAGGAGAGAGAGCGGCTTTGGTCATTCCTTCTGGGCAGATTACATTTTCTCCTTCTCTGAGTTGAATTACACAATAATGTCATCCTCTCCCAAATTGGATCATGTGAGGTCTCCTTGTACATTGACCAAACTATGTCTCCATCACATTGCCTGCTCCGTGTAGGTGTGTCATTGCTGCTGTCATACTCAGAACGATATCCTCAGCAGAAAATGGTCTCGGTTGATTTGAAGATATGTTTATATGTCCCTGCATCATTAAAGAAAACTGTTTAATGTATTCAGAATACCTGTGATAAATGAATGCACTTTTTAAAACAAAGACAGAAATTGACTGAAAAACGAGGCAGGCCTCTCAGCATCTTTTACATGTTGTCGTTGTATCAGCATCCACCACTTCCTCTGGCAGCTCATTCCATATGCACACCACCCTCTGCATGAAAACGTGCCCCTTAGACCTCATCAAAATCTTTCCCCTCTCACTTTCAACCAATGTCCTCAAGGTTTGGACGCCCCTATCCTGGGGAAAAACCCTGACTACTCACCTTATCAACGAAAATTCTGATTTTATAAAACTCTACTGTGAACCTCTAATGGCGCTGGAACGATTTCGGAGGCCGAATCTACACGGACATTTACTATAAACCGACCGACTCCCACAGCTACCTAGACTACACCTCATCCCACCCTGCCCCCTGTTAAAACGCCATCCCTTATTCCCAATTTCTTCGTCTCCACCACATCTGCTCCCAGGAGGACCAGTTCCAAAACCATACAACCCAGATGGCCTCCTTCTTCAAGGACTGCAATTTCCCGCCAGACGTAGTCGACGATGGCCTCCACCGCATCTCTTCCAATTCCCGCTCCTCCGCCCTTGTTCCCCGCCCCTCCAACCGCAACCTAGACAGAAGCCCACTGGTCCTCACCAACCACTCCACCAACCTCCATGTACAACGTATCATCCGCCGTCATTTCCGCCATCTCCAAACGGACCCCACCACCAGGGATATATTTCCCTCCCCTCCCCTATCAGCGTACCGAAAAAAACACTCCCTCCGTGACTCCGTCGTCAGGTCCACACCCCCCACCAACCCAACCTCCACTCCCGGCACCTTCCCCTTGCAACCACAAGAAATGCAAAACTTGCGCCCACACCTCCCCCGTTACTTCCCTCCAAGGCCCCAAGGGACACTTCCATATCAGCCACAAATTCACCTGCAACTCCACACACATCATCTATTGCATCCGCTGCACCCGATGTGGCCTCCTCTATATTGGGGAGACAGGCCGCCTATGTGCGGAACGTTTCAGAGAACACCTCTGCGACACCCAGACCAATCAACCCAACCACACCGTAGCCCAACACTTTAACTCCCCCTCCCACTCCACCAAGGACATGCAGACCCTTAGACTCCTCCATCGCCAGACCATGGCAACACGACGGTTGGAGGAAGAGCTCCTCATCTTCTGACTGTAAACACTCCAACCACAAGGGATGAACTCAGATTTCTCCAGTTTCCTCAATTCCCCTCTCCTCACCTTGTCTCAGTCAAATCCCTCGAACTCAGCACCGCCTTCCTAACCTGCAATCTTCTTCCTGACCTCTGTGCCCCCACCCCACTCCGGCCGATCACCCTCACCTTGACCGCCCTCCAACTATCGCAATTCCAACACCCCTCCCCCAAGTCCCTCTTCCCTAACTTTTATGTTAGCCTGCTGGACACACATTCCTCATTCCTGAAGAAGGGCTTATGCCCGAAACGTCTCCTGTTCCTTGGATGCTGCCTGACCTGCTGCGCTTTTCCAGCAACACATTTTCAGCATGGATTTATTTGAATCATGTTACCATTACTAAACTGCACAGAACACTTTGTACTGTTAAACAAAT
>NC_057758.1:4667747-4687747 GCF_004010195.1 Chiloscyllium plagiosum
CTCCCCCAGTGTTACGCTCACTCTCCTACACACTCCACCACGGTCACCCTCAATCTTCTACATACTCCTACACTGTCATGGTCTCCCTCCTACCCATTCCCCACCGTCAAGTTCACTCTCCAACACACTCCACCACAGTCACCCTCAATCTTCTACATACTCGTACACTGTCATGCTCACCCTCCTACACACTCCCACATCGTCATGAACACTGTCCTGCATACTCCCACACCTTCACACGATCACTCTGTCACACACTTCCAGAAAGTCACAATCACTCTCCTACACACAGCCATACCATCACCCTCACTCTCCTACACTCTTGTACACCCTTTCGCTCACTCCCCCGCGCACACCCCCACTGTCACGCACTCCCACTCCGTCACTCTCACTCTTCTAATCACTCCCACACTATTACGCTCACTCTCCTACACACACCCACACTGTCACTTTCCCTCTCCTACAGTCTGCCAAACCGTCACCCTCAATCTCCAACACACTCCAACACTGTTCTGCTCACTCTCCTACACTAAACCCACCATCACGTTCACTCTTCTACACACTCTGACACCGTCACACTCGTTCTCCCACATCCTCCCACACCATCATACTCAGTCTACTGCGCACTCCAAAACTGTCACTCTCCAACACGCCCCCACCATCACACTCACTCATTTGCACAACTCCCTACCGTCACGCTTACTGTCTTACATTCTCACACACCATCACGCTGACTCTCCTACATACTCTCACACCGTCACACTCACTCTCGAACACACTCCCACACCATCACGCTCACTCTCGTATATACTCTCACACCGTCACACTCACTCTCGAACACACTCCCACACCATCACGCTCACTCTCCTATATACTCTCACACCGTCACACTCACTCTCGAACACACTCCCACACTATCATGCTCACTCTCCTACACACTCCCACACTGTCAAGCTCACAGTCCTACTCACTGCAACACTGTCAGCCTCACTCTCCTGCACACCGTCACGCTGACTCTCCTAAACACACGCCACTATCGCGCTCACTCTTTTACACACTCCGACATCATCACACTCTTTCCTTCACACACTTCCACACCATCACGGTCACTCTGCTTCACACTCCAACACCGTCGCCCTCACTGTCCTTCACAAGCCCCCACCATCACACTCACTCATCTACACACTTCCCCACCGTCACGCTTACTCTTCTGCACACTCCATCACCAACACGCTCACTTTCTACCCTCTCCCCCACCGTCACGATCACTCTCCTACACACGTCCCCACAGTCAGGTGCATGAGAGTGTGGGTGACGGTGTGGGAGTGTGTAAAAGAGTGAGAGTGTCGGTGTAGAAGTGTGTGAAGGAACGGGTGTGATGATATCGGAGTGTGTAAAAGAGTGAGCGCGAAGGTGGCGTGTGTGGATGAGCATGATGGTGTGGGAGTGTGTAGGAGAGTGAGCATGACAGTGCGGGAGTGTGGAGGCGATTAAGGTTGAGGATGTGAGAGAGTGCAGGAGAAGGCAGCGTAAAGGTGTGTGAGTGTGTAGGAGAGTGAGCATGATGGTATGGGAGTGTGTAGGAGAGCGTGCGTGATGGCCTGGTAGTGTGTAGGAGAGTGAGAGTGACTGAGGGGAGTATGTAAGATAGTGAGCGTGATGGCGTGGGACAGTGTCGGAGAGCTTTTGTGATAGTGTTGGAGTGAGTAGGGGAGTGAGCGTGGCGATGTGTGAATGTGTAGGGGAGTTTGTTTTGACGGTTTGGGAGATTGCTGGGGAGTGAGTGCGATGGTGTAGGAATATGAGTGAGAGTGAGTGTGACGGTTGGGGAGTGCGCAGGGGAGTGAATGTGATTATGTAGGAGTGTGTAGGAGAGTGAGTGTGACGGTGTGTGAGTGTGTAGCAGAAGGAACATGATCGTGTGCGAGTGTGTAGGAGAGAGAGCATGACAGTGCGGGAGTGTGTAGGTGAGGGAGCGTGACGTTGTGGGATTGTGCACGAGAGGGCGCATGACGATGAGGGCGTTTGAAAGAGGGTGACCGTGACGGTGGGGAGTCTGAAGGAGAGTGCGCGTGATGGTGTGGACTTGTGTAGGTGAGTAACTGTGACCATGTGGGTGTGTGAAGGAGAGTGAACGTGACTGTGTGGGAGTGCATAGGAGAGCGAGTATGATGGTGTGGGAGTGTACAGGTGAGTGAGCGTGACAGTGTTGGAGTGTGTAGGAGAGTGAGCTTGACAGTGCAGGAGTGTGTAGGAGATTGAGCGTAACGGTTTGGCAGACTGTAGGAGAGGGACCATGACGGTGTGGGAGTGTGTCGGAAAGTGAACGTGGAGGTGTGGAGGTGTGTAGGAGTGGAAGCGTGAAAGGGTGGGGGTGTGTAGTAGATTGAGGTGAGAGTGTGACAGAGTGCAGGCGAGGGCGTGTGCCGGTGTGGGAGTGTCTAGGAGAGGCAGCGTGACGGTGTTCAGAGTTTAGCAGAGTGAGCGTGGTGGCGTGGCAGAGTGTAGGAGATTGAGCATGATGGTGGGATTTGTGTAAGATGGTGAGTGCGGCGGTGGGGTGTGTGTTGGAGAGTGAGTGTGATGGTGTGCGAGTGTGCAGGAGAGTGAGCATGATGGTGTTGGAATGTGTTGGATAGTGAGCGCGACAGTGTGGCAGTATGTCGGAGGGTGAGCATGACTGTGTGGGAGTGCGTAGGAGAATGCGTGTGACGCTGTGGGAGTGTGTAGCAGAAGGAGCGTGTCGGTGTGCCAGTGTGTAGGAGAGTGAGCATGACAGTGAGGGCGTCTGTCGTGAGTGAGCGTGTTGGAGATGGAGTGTGTAGGATAGTGAGCGTGACGTTAGGGAAAGTTGTAGGAGAGGCAGTGTGACTGTGTGGGAGTGTATAGGAGAATGAGCGTGATGGAGTGGGAGTGCGCACGAGAGTGCGTGTGACAGTGGGGGCGTGTGAAGGAGTGTAATCATGACGGTGGGGGCGTCTGTAGTGAGTTAAAGTGTTGGAGGTGGTTTGTGTCGGATAATGTGTGATGGTGGGGAAGTGTATATTTGTATGAGTGTGACGGTGGGGGAGTGTGAAGGAGAGTAAGGGTGACGGTATGGTGAGTGCACAGCAGATTGAGCGAGATGGTGTGGGAGTGTGTGGGGGAAAGAGTGTGACCACGTGGGAGTGTGAAGGAGAGCGAACATGATGGTGTGGGAGTGTGGAGGAGAGTGAGCATGACAGTGTGTGAGTGTGTAGGAGAGTGAGGATGGCGGTGTTGGAGTGAGTGGGCATGTGAGCATCACAGTGTGAAAGTGTTTGGGAGATTGAGGGTAACGGTTTGGCGAGGGAGCGAGAAAGGTGTGCCTGTATGTCGGAGAGTGAGCGTGACGGTGTGCGAATATGTAATAGAGTGAGTGCACAGCACAGTGTGCGAGATGGTGTTGGAGTGTGAAGGAGAGTGAGCTTGTTGATGTGTGAGCAAGCAGTGGTGTGAGTGTGACTGTGTGGGTGGTGTAGGAGAGTGAGCATGATAGCGTGGGAGTGGGTAAGAGAGTGAGTGTGACGGTGGGTATTGTGAAATAGAGTTAGCGTGTTGATGCAGGAGTGTGTAGGAGAGTGAGTGTGACGGTGTGGATGTGTGCAGGTGAGTGAGTGCGACGGTGTGGGAGTGTGAAGGAGAGTGACCGTGACGGTGTGGGAGTGCCTAGGAGAGTGAGCATGACAGTGCAGGAGTGTGTAGGTGAGTGAGCGTGACGGTGTGGGAGTGTGCATGACATGGCGCGTGACGGTGAGGGCGTGTGAAGCAGAGTGTAGGAGTGAGACTGTGACGGTGTGGGAGTGTGTAAGAGAGTGAACGTGATGGTGTGGGAGTGTTTAGGAGAATGAGCGTGACGGTGTGGGAGTGTGCACGAGAGTGTGTGTGACGGTGGGGGCGTGTGAAGGAGAGTAATCGAGACCTTGGGGGCGTCTGTAGTGACTGGAAGTATTGGAGGTGGAATGCCCAGAATAGTGAGCGTGACAGTGGGGAAGTATATAGGTGATTTAGTGTGATTGTGGGGGCGTGTGAAGCAGAGTGAGGGTGATGGTGTGGTGAGTGCACAGCAGAGTGGGCGTGATGGTGTGGGAGTGTGCAGAGGAGAGAGTGTGACCATGTGGAAGTGTGAAGGAGAACGAGCATGATGGTGTGGGGATGTGCAGGAGACAGGGTCTGACGGTGTGTGAGTATGTAGAAGAGAGTGTGTGATGGTGTTGGAGTGTGAAGGAGAGTGAGCATGACTGTGTGTGAATGTGTAGGAGAGTGACGATGGTGTTGTTAGAGTGAGTAGGAGTGAGCATCACAGTGCGTGAGTGCGTGGGAGATTGTGGGTAATGGTTTCGCCGACTTTAGGAGAAGGAGCATGACGGTGTGGCTGTATGTAGGAGAGTGAGCGTGATGGTGTGCGAATATGTAGTAGAGTGAGTGTCACGGTGGGAAAATGTGAAAGAGAGAAGGGGTGACGGTGTAGGAGTGAACAGCATAGTGAGCGAGATTGTGTTGCAGTGTGTAATAGAGTGAGCGTGTTGGTGCAGGAGTGTGTCCGAGAGTGAGTGTGACGGTGTGGATGTGTGCAGGTGAGTGAGTTTGATGGTGTGGGAGTGTGTAGGAGAGTGAGCATGATAGCGTGGGAATGTGTAGGAGAGTTCGTCTGACGGTGTGGGAGTGTGTCGGAGAGTGAGCGTGACGGTGTGGAAGTGTGTAGGTGAGTAAGTGTGATGGCGTGGAAGAGTGTAGGAGAGTGGGTGTCATAGTGTGGGGGCAGTAGGAGAGTGAGTGTGACGATGTGGCTATGTGTAGGAGAGTGCGTTTGTGGGATTAGGAGTCAATGAAGGAATGAAAATGATGGTGGGAGAATGTACGGGGAAGTGAGCGTGATGGTGAAGGAGTGTGTGTGGATAATGACTGGGACATTGGGGGAGTGTGCGGGGGAGTGAGCGTGAAGATGTAGGAGTGTGTTGGAGAGTGAGGGTGATGGTGTGGCAGTGTGTAGGTGAGGTAGTGTGACTTTGTAGAAGTGTGAAGAAGAGTGCTCGTGACGGTGTTGGAGTGTGCAGGAGAGTGAGCATGACCGTGCAGGAGTGTTTGAGGATTGAGCGTGACGGTGGTGGAAGTGTGTATGAGAGTGAGCATGACTGTGGGAGCGTGTGAAGGAGAGTGATCATGACGGTTTGAGAATTTGCAGCAGGATAAGCACGACGGTGTGGGACTGTGTAGGAGAGTGACTGTGACGGTGCGGGAGAGCGTAGGACATTGAGGGTAACAATTTCGCAGAATGTAGGAGAGGCAACGTGATGGTGTAGGAGTGTGCAGGGATGTGGGTGTGACGGTGTGGGATGTGTAGGAGGTAAGCATGACGGTCTTAGTGTGTGTAGGAGGTTAAGTGTGATGGTGGGGAAGGGAGTAGCTGAGTGAATGTGAGGTGGAGGCGTGTGAAGGAGAGTGTGCGTGATGGTGTGGGAGTGCGCACAAAGGTGAGCGTGATGGTGTGGGAGTGTGCGGGGGAGTGAGAGTGACCATGTGGGAGTGTGAAGGAGAGTAAGCGTGATGGTGTGGGATTGTGCGGGGGAGTGAATGTGACTGTATGGGAGTGTGAAGCAGACTGAGTGTGATGGTGTGGGAGTGTGCGGGGGAGTGAATGTGATGGTCTCAGCGTGTGGTGGAGAGTGTGCGTGTCAGTTTTATAAGTGTGGATGAGAATGAGCGTGACGGTGGGGGAGTTTGTAGGAGAGTGAGGGTGACGGTAGGGTGGTGTTTAGGAGAGTGAGTGTGACGGACTGGGAGTGTGTATGTGTTTGATCTTGACGGTGGGGAAGAGAAGAAGAGTCAGTGAGTCAGAAGAGTTTGATGGTGTGTGCGAGTGTAGAAGAGTGAGCATCAAGGTGTGGGATTGTGTAGGAGCGTGAGCATGACAGTGTTGGTGTGTGTGGGAGAGTGAGAATGATGGATGGGAGAGCTTCGCAGAGTGAGCGTGACAGTGCCGAAGGGTGTAGGAGAGTGTAGGAGACTGAGCTTGATGGTGTGCGAGAGTGTAGGATAGTGACCGTGATGATGTGTGATTGCGAAGGAGAGTGAGAGTAACTGTCTGGGAGTGTGTATGATAGTGAGCGTGACTGTGGGGGAGTGTGTGGGAGAGTGACCATGAGGGTGTAGGAGAGTGAACGTGACAGTCTGTGAGTGCGTACGAGAGTGAGGGTGATGGCATGAGACAGTATGTGGAGCGTATGTAGAGTATGAGAGAGCGTTGTGAGAGTATGTAGGAGCGTGTGTGTGACAGTGTGAGTGTGCGAAAGCATGAGCGTGACGGCGTAGGAGAGTGCAGGTGAGGGAGCGTGATGGTTTGGGAGAGTGTCGGATCGTCAGCGTGACGGTGTGGGAGTGTGAGGAGGAGTGAGAGTGACAGTGTTGGAGTATATAGGAGCGTAAGCGTGACGGTGTGGGAGTTTGTAGGAGACTGAGTGTGACGGTGAGGGAGTCTGAAGGCAAGTGATGTGGTCGCAGTGGGAGTGCGCAACAGAGTAACCAATTGGTGTGGGATGAGGGTGCGGGAGAGTGAGCGTGACGGTGTGGGACTGAGTAAGAGAGTGTGCGAGACGGTGTGGCAGTTTGTAGGAGAGTGAGGCTGACGGTAGAGGTGTGTGTAGGAGCGTGAGCGTGACAGCGTGGGTGTGCATCGGAGAATGAGCGTGACGTTGTGGAAATTTGCAGGAGTGTGAGTGTGCTGGTCTGGGAATGTGTATGTGTGTGAGTTTGACGGCGGGGAATTGCATAGAAGAGTTAGTGTGATGGTGTGGGAGAGTGTGGGAGAGTGAGCATGAAGGTGTTGGAGTGTATACGACATTGAAAATAGCAGTGGTGGTGTGTGTGGGAGAGTGAGATTGATGGCGTGGGAGAGGTTAGGAGAGCGAGCGTGACGGTGTGGAAAGTTGTAGGAGAGTGTAGGATAGTGAGCGTGATGGTGTGGGAGCGTGTACGGTAGTAGACGTGACGATGTGGGATTACGTAGAAGAGTGAGAGTGACTGTGTGGGAGAGGTTAGGAGAGTAAGCGTGACAGTGTGCAAGTTTGTAAGAGAGTGTATGTGACGGCGTGGGAGTGTGTAGGAGTGTGATTGTGGCAGTGTGGGTGTATGGGAGCATGTGTGTGATGGCGTAGGAGAGTGTAGGTGAGTGAGCGTGACGGTGTGGGAGTGTGTAGGTTAGTCTGCTTGACGGTGTGGGAGTGTGCGGGGTGTGAGTGTGACGGTGTGTGCTTGTCTACGAGTGTGAGCGTGATGGTGGGGGATTTTAGATTAGATTAGATTACATTACAGTGTGGAAACAGGCCCTTCGGCCCAACACGTCCACACCGACCCGCCGAAGCGCAACCCACCCATACCCCAACATTTACCCCTTACCTAACACTACGGGCAATTTAGCATGGCCAATTCACCTGACCTGCACATCTTTAGACTGTGGGAGGAAACCGGAGTACCCGGGGACACGGGGAGAACGTGCAAACTCCACACAGTCAGTCGCCTGAGGCGGGAATTGAACCCGGGTCTCAGGCGCTGTGAGGCGCTGTGAGGCAGCAATGCTAACCACTGTGCCACCGTGCCGCCCACGTTGTAGGAGAGCGTGACGGTGGGTGAGTTTGAAGGCAAGTGACAGTGTCGCTGTGAGAGTGCGCCACAGAGTTAGCATGATGGTGTTGATTGAGGGTGCGAGGGAGTGCGTGTGACGGTGTGGGAGTGTGTAGGAGAGTGAGCGTGACGTTGGGGTGTTTGTAAGAGCGTGAGCGTGGCAGTGTGGGTGTGCATCGGAGAGTGAGCGTGACGTTGTGAGAGTGCGCAGGAGAGTCAGTGTGATGGTGTGGGAGTGTGTAGGAGCGTAAGCATGACAGTGTTGCTGTGTGTGGAAAAAAAGTATGGCATGGGAGAGGTTAGCAGAGTAAGTGTAATGGTGTGGAAGGGTGTGGGAAAGTGTAGGAGACTGAGCGTGATGGTGTGTGACTGCGTAGGTTAGTGAGTGTGACTATGTGAGATTGTGTAGGAGACAGAGCACTACTTTGTTGGATTGTATATGATAGTGAGCGTGACGGTGTGGGAGTATGTGCGAGAGTGAACATGAGGGTGATGGAGTGGGAGAGGTTATGAAAGTGAGAGTGACAGGGTGGTTATGTGTGGGAGAGTGAGGGCGATGGTGTATGAGAGTGTAGGAGAGTGAGAGTGACAGTGTGTGTGTGTAAGACGGTGTGCGCGATGGTGTGGGAGTGTGTAGAAGCGTGAGCGTGGCAGTGTGGGTGTGTGTGGGAGCGTGAGTATGACGGCGTATGCGTGTGTAGGTGGGTGAGCATGACTGTGTGGGAGTGTGTAGGATAGTGAGAGTGACGGTGTAGGATTGTGTAGGAGAGTGAGTGTGATGGTTTTGGAGTGTGTACGAGAGTGATGGTGATGGTGTGGGAATGTCGAGAAGCGTTAGCGTGATGGTGGGGGACTGTGTAAGAGAATGAGCTTGACGGGTGTATGTGTGTATGAGAGTGATCGTGACGGTGTGGGAGTGTGAAGGAGAGAGCCGTTGATGATGGTGCAGTGTGCATCAGAATGAGCATGATGGTGTGTGAGTGTAAAGGAGAGTGATAGTGATGGTGTGGGAGCGTCTAGGAGCGTAACCGTGCTGCAGGGGGAGTGTGTAAGAGAGTGAGATTGGCAGTGGGAGAGTGTGTAGGAAAGTGAGCCTGACTGTGGAAGTGTGTAGGAGAGTCAGCGTGACGTTGTGGTAATATGCAGGAGAGTTCGTGTGACAGTGGGGGACTGTGAAGGAGAGTGCGGGTGACGATGGGGGAGTGTGAAGGACAGTGCGGGTGACGGTGGGGGAGTGTGTAGGAGAGTTAGTGTGACGGTGGGGGAGTGTGAAGGAGAGAGCGGTTGATGATGGTGCAATGTGCATCAGAGTGAGCATGATGGTGTGTGAATGTGAAGGAGAGTGATAGTGATGGTGTGGGAGCGTCTAGGAGCGTACTGGACGGGGAGTGTGTAAGAGAGTGAGATTGACAGTGGGAGAGTGTGTAGGAAAGTGAGCCTGACTGTGGAAGTGTGTAGGAGAGTCAGCGTGACGTTGTGGCAATATGTAGGAGAGTTCGTGTGACACTGTGGGACTGTGAAGGAGAGTGCATGTGACGGTAGGGTAGTGTGAAGGAGATTGCGGGAGAAGGTGTGGGAGTGCGCATCAGAATGAGCATGATGGTATGCGAGTTTGAAGTAGAGTGAGTGTGATCGTGTGGCTGTGTGCAGTGGTGTGAGTGTAACAGTGTGGGAGGGTTAGGTGAGTGAGCGTGAAGGTGTGGGAGTGTGCAGGAGTGTGAGTGCGACGGTCGCGCCATGTGTGGGAGAGTAAACGTGATGGCGGTGGAGGTTGTAGGAAAGTGAGCATGTTCGTGGTGAAGTGTGTAGGAGAGTGAGTGTGACGCTGGGGAAGTGTGTAGGTGAGTGAGTATGACAGTGGGTGCGTGTGCAGGAGAGTGAGGGTGACGAGCATGGAGTGTGCATGAGTGTGAGGTTGACAGTGTGGGTGTTTGTCCGAGAGTAAGCGTGACGTGCGAGTGTGTCGGAGAGTGAGTGTGACACTGTAGGAATGTGAAGGAGAGTAAGCGTGACGGTGGAGGAGAGTGTAGTGGAGTGAGTGTGGCGATTTAAGAGTGTGTTGGATTGTGAACATGACAGTGTGTGAGTGCGTTGGATAATGAGCGTGATGGCAATGGAGAGGTTAAGAGAGTGAGCATGACAGTGTGGGAGTGCGGAGGACAGTGTGCGTGATGGCGTGGGACTGGGTAGAAGCGTCAGCGTGACAGAGTGGGAGTGTGTGGGAGAGTGAGCATAACGGTGTAGGAGAATATCGCAGAGTGAGCGTGATGGTGTGGGAGTGTGCAGGATAGTGAAAATGACGGTGTGTGCGTATGTAAGAGAGTGAGCGTGACGGTGTGGGTGTGTGTAGGAGAGTGAGCATGAAGGTGTGCGAGTATGTAGAAGAGTGATGGTGACAGTATGGGAGGTTTTAGGATCATGAGTGCGACGGTGGGGTAGTGTGTAGGAGAGTGAGTGCGACGGTGTGGGAGTGTGTAACAGAGTGAGCATGACGTTGTGAGAGTGAGAAGGAGAGTAAGCGTGATGGTGGGGGCGTGTGTAGGAGAGTGAGCGTGACGATGTGGGTGTGTGTAAGAGAGTGAGCATGAAGGTGTGCGAGTTTGTAGAAGAGTGAGGGTGACGGTATGGGAGGTTTTAGGAGCGTGAGTGTGACGGTGGGGTAGTGTGCAGGATAGTGAGCGTGATGGTGTGTGCCTCCGTAGGAGAGTGAGTGCGACGGTGTGGAAGTGTGTAAGAGAGTAAGTGTGATCGTGTAGGAGTATGTAGGAAAGTGAATTCGATGGTGTAGCAGTGTGTAGGAGAATGAGTGTGACAATGTGGGAGTGTGTAGGAGATTCAGTTGAGAGTATGGCAGAGTGTAGGAGAGGGAGTGTGACGGTGTGTGCAGGAGAGTGAGTGTGATGGTGCAGCAGTGTACAGGAGAGGATGCATGACGGTGTGGCTAGTGTAGGAGAGTGAGCGTGATCGCGTGGGAGTGTATAGGAGCGTGAGCATGACTTTGGGGGAGAGTATGTATAATGGTGATGGCTTGGGAGAGTGTAGGAGAGTGAGTGTGATACTATGCGGGTGTGTAGGAGAGAGTGTGTGACGTTGAGGGAATGTGCAGCAGAGTGAGTTCGATGGATTGGGAGTGTGCGGGGGAGTGACCATGAAGGTGGGGAATGTGCGGGGGAGGGGGCAGAATGATGCAGGAGTGTGTAGGTGAGTAAGAATGACGGTGGGCGAGTGTGTTGGAGACTGATCGTAACACAGTGGGAGTGTGTAGGAGAGTGAGCATGACGGTGGGGGATTGTGTAGGAAGATGAGCGTGCCGGTGGGAGACTGTGTAGTTGTGTGAGCGTGACGGCGTGTGAATGTGTACTCGAGTTTGCTTGAAGGTGTGGGAGTGTGTAGGAGAGGAAGTGATAAAGAGTGGGAGCGTGTGGGAGTATCAAGGAGTGTACGCATGATGGTTTGGGAGTTTGTAGGAGAGTGAGCATGACGGTGTAGGAGGGTGTAGGAGAGTGAGCCTGATGGTGGGGAAGTGTGTAGGAGCATGAGCGTGACAGTGTGGGCGTGTCTGGGAGAGTGAGCGTGACAGTGTAGGAGTGTGAGTATGATGGTGTGGGAGTGTGTAGGAGAGTAAGTGTGACTTTGTGGGAGGGTGTAGGAGAGTGAGCGTGACGGTGTGGGAGTGTGGAGGAGAGCAAGCATTACGGTGTGGGGAGTGTGCAGTGGAGTGAGTGTGACGATTTGGCGGTGTTATCGGAGAGTGTGGCTGACTGTGTGGCATTGTGGAGGAGATTAAGCGCAACGGTGTGGGAGTGTGTAGGAGAGTGAGACTGACGGTGTGGGGGTGTGTAGGTGAGTGTGCGTGAATGTGTGGGAGTGTTTGTGACAGTGAGGGTGACGATGTGGGTGTGTAGGAGCGTGAGCATGACAGTGTGGGAGTGTGCAGGAGAGCATTCGTGACGGTGAAGGACTGTGCAGAGGAGTGAGCGATACGGTTTTCGTGTGTGTCGGAGAGTGTGCGTGACAGTGCTGGAATGTGTAGGAGATTAAGCGCGATGGTGTGGGAGTGTGTAGGAAACTGAGCGTGACGTATTGGGAGTGTGTAGGAGTGTGTGTGTAATGGGGTGGGAGTGTGTAAGAGAGTGAATGTGACAGTATGGCAGTGTGTAGGAGAGTAAGTGTGACTTTGTGGGAGTGTAGGAGAGTGTGCGTGAATGTGTGGGAGTGTTTGTGACAGTGAGGGTGACGGTGTGGGTGAGTAGGAGAGTGAACGTGACAGTGGGGGAGTGTGTAGGTGGGCGAGTGTGCCGGTGGTCGAGTGTATGGGAGAGTGAGTGTAACGGTGTGGGGGGGTGTCGGAGAGTGGGCGTGTCGGTGTGAGTTTGCAGAGCAGAGTGATCATGATGGGAGGGGAGTGTGAGGGAGAATGTGTGTGAAGGTGTGGGAGTGTTTGAGGCAGTGCGGGTGATGGTGTGGGTGTATGCAGGAGAGTGAGCATAACAATGAGGGAGTGTGCGTGTTACTTTGTGGAACTGAGGAAGAGAGTGAATGTGACGTTGTGGGAGTATGTTGGACAGTTGGGAGTGTGAAAGAGCGTCAGCGGTACAATGTGAGAGTGTGTAAGAGAGTGAGCGTGACGCTGTGGGCGTGCATAGGAGAGTGTGCGTGACGTAGTGGCAGTGTGTAAGAGAGTATGTGTGATGGTGTAGGAGTGCGTTGGAGAGTGTGCGTGACGGTGTCAGAGTTTGGAAGGGCGTGAGCATGACGATGTGGGAGAGTGTAGGAAAGTGAGCGTGACGGTGTAGGACTGTGTGAGGAGTGAGTATGATGTTGTCTGAGTGTGTAGGAGAGTGAGAGTGATGGTGTGGGAGTGTGCAGGAGGGTGTATGAGAGTGAAATTGAAGGTATCGGAGTGCGTCGAAGAGTGAGCCTGATGGTGTGGGAGTGTGTGGGAGCGTGAAGGTGAGAGTGTGGGTGTGGGGGGGAGAGTGAGCGCGATCGTGCAAGAGTGTGTAATAGAGTCAGCGTGACGCTGTGACTGTGAGTAGGAGAGTGTGCGCGACATTGTCGTAGTGTGTAAGACAGTGAGCATGACGATGTGGGAGTGTGTGTGGAGTGACTGTGATGTTGTCTGAGTGTGTAGGAGAGTGAGAGTGACGGTGTGGGAGTGTGCAGGAGAGTGTATGAGAGTGAGAATGACGGTGTGGGAGTGCGTCGAAGAGTCAGCCTGGTGGTGTGGGAGCGTGAAGGTGAGAGTGTGGGTGTGTGGGGGAGAGTGAGTGCGATGGTGCAGGAGTGTGTAATAGAGTGAGTGTGACACTGTGACCATGTGTAAGAGAGTGTGCGTGACATTGTCGCAGTGTGTAAGACATTGAGTGTGACAATGTGGGAATGTGTGAGGAGTGAGTGTGGTGTTGTGTGAGTGTATTGGAGAGTGAGAGTGAGGGTGTGGCAGTGTGCAGGAGAGTGAGCGTGATGCAGGGGAAGTGTGTAGGAGAGTGCGTGTGATGGTGGGGGCTTGTGAATGACAGGGAAGGCGACGGTGTGCGGGAGGGCAGCAGAGTGATCATCAAGTGGCAAAAGCGTGCGGGGAAGTGAGATTGAGGGGGTGAGAGTGTGAGGGAGAATGAGCCTGATGGTGTGGGACTGTGTAGGAGAGGGAGAGTGCTGATGTGGGAGGGTGTCGAAGCGTGAGAGTGACAGTGTGTTTGTCTGTGGGAGGGTGAGTGTGACAGTGTGTTTGTCTGTGGGAGAGTGAGTGTGACGGCGTGGGAGTGTGTACGAGAGTAAGTGTGACTTTGTGGGAGAGTGCAGGGGAGTGAATGGGACGGTGTGGGAGTGGGCAACAGAGTGATCTTCATCGGGCAGGAGTGTGCGGGGGAGTGAGATTGATGGAGTGGGAGTGTGAAGGAGAATGAGCGTGATGGCTGGGACTGTGCAGGAGAGTGAGCATGACGATTTGGGAGTACATAGAGAGTGAGACTGAAGGTGTGGAGTGTAAGGGGAGTGTGTTTGACGGTGTGGGAGTGTGTGAGGGAGTGAGTGTGAGTTGTGGGACTGTGTAGGAGAGTGAGCATGACGGTGTGGGAGTGTGTAGGAGCGTGAGAGTGACAGTGTGGTTGTCTGTGGGAGAGTGAGCATGACAGTGTGGGAGTGTTTTGGAGAGTGAGCGTGACCGTTACAGAGTGTGTAGGCGAGTGAGCGTGACACTGTGAAAGTGTGTAAGAGAGTGAGTGTGACTGTGTGGAAGTTTGTAGGAGAGTATGGGTGACGGTGTCGGAGTTTGGAAGAGAGTGAGCATGACGGTGTGCCAGTGTGCAGGAGAGTGAGCGTGACGGTGTAGGAGTGTGTGGGGAGAGATGGTGATGTTGTGTGAGTGTGTAGGAGAGTGAGAGTGATGGTGTGGCAGTGTGCAGGAGAGTGAGCGTGATACAAGGGGAATGTGTAGGAGAGTGTGTGTGACGGTGGGGGAGTGTGAATAAAAGTGATCGCGATTGTGTGGGAGTGTGCAGCAATGATCATGACGGGACAGGAGTGGAAGTGAAGTGAGATTGACTGTGTGGGAATATGAAAGAGAATGTGCGTGATGGAGTAAGAGTGTGCGGGGGAGTGAGATTCACGGTGTGGTTGTGTGAAGGAGAATGAGTGTCATGGTGTGGGACTGTGTAGATGTGTGAGTTTGACGGATTGGGAGTATGTAGGAGAGTGAAACTGACAATGTGGAGGTGAGCAGGGAAGTGAGTGTGGAGGTGTGGGAGGGTGTGGGAGTGTGAGCGCGACTGTGTGGGAGTGTGTAGGAGAGTGAGCAATATGGTGTGGGAGTGTGCAGGAAAGTGAGTGTGATGGTTGATGAGTGTGTACGGGAATACGCCTGATGGTGTGGTTTGTGTAAGAGTGTGAGTGTGTCGGTGTGGAAGTGTGTCCGAGAATGTAGGAGTGTATAGGAGAGTGAGGGTGACGGTGTAGGAGTATGTAGAAGATTGAACGTCACAGTGTGGGTGTGCTTGGCAGTGGGAGAGTGACGGTGTGGGAGTGTATAGGAGGGTGAGTGTGACGGTGTGGGAGTGCGTAGTAGAGTGAGTCGGGTGGTTATGGAGTGTGTAGTGTGAAGGTGTGGGTGTGTGTGGGAGAGTGAGCGTGATGGTGCAGCAGTGTGTAAGAGAGTGCTTGTGACAATGTGGGAGTGTGTTGGAGAGTGTGCGTGACGGCATCAGAGTTTTGAAAAAAGTGAGGATGGCGGTGTGGGAATGTGTAGGAGAGTAATCGTGACGGTGTGGAGTGTGTGGGGAGTGAGTGTGATGTTGTGTGAGTGTGTTGGAGAGTGACAGTGACGGTGTGGCAGTGTGCAGGAGAGTGAGTGTGCTGCAGGGGAAGTGTGTAGGAGATTGCGTGTTACAGTGTGGGAGTGTGCATCAGAGTGAACGTGACGGGGCGGGAGTATGCAGCGGACTCAGATTGATGATGTGGGAGTGAAAAGGAGAATGAGTGTGATGGTGTGGGACTGTGTAGGAGCGTGAAAGTGACAGTGTGGTTGTATGTGGGAGAGTGAGTGTGACGGTGTGGGAGTGGGCAGGAGAATGAGCGAGATGGTGTGGGAGTGTGCACCGGAGAGACCCTCATGGTTTTGGATATGTAGGAGAGAGAGGGCGACGAATTGGCAGTGTGTAGAAGAGACAGCGTGAAGTTGGGAAGTGAATAGGAGTGTGAGCGTGACGGTGCTGGAGAGTATAGTCGTGTGATCGTGTTGGCGTGGAAGTGAGTAGGAGAGTGTGCGTGACGGTGGGGGAGTGAGTAGGAGAGTGCATGAGACAGTTTTGCAGCATGTAGGAGAGTGAGTAAGATTTTCTGGGAGTGTGTAGGAGAGTGACTGTGATGCTGTAGGGAGATGTAGGAGAGCAAGCGTGATGGTGTAAGAGTGCACAGTGGTCTGAGCGTGACGATTTGGTACTGTGCCAGAGAGTTTGACTGATGATGAGGGAGGGTGGAGGAGATTAAGCTTGAAGTTGTGGGAGTGTGTAGGACAGGGAGCTTGACGATGTGGGAGTGTGTAGGACAGTGAGCCTGACGGTGTGTGAGTGTTGGCGAAGTGAGAGTGCCGGTGTGTGAATGTGAAGGAGAATGAATGTGATGGTGTGGGACTGTGTAGGAGAGTGAGCGTGACGATGCGGGAGTACGTAGTAGAGTGAGACTGACGGTGTGGAGAGTTCAGGGCAGTGCGTTTGACGGTGTGGGAGTGTGTGGGGGAGTGAGCGTGACAATGTGTGTGTGTGTGGGAGAGGGAGCATGACAGTGTGTGAGTGTGTAGTAGAGTGACTGCAACGGTGGGTGTGTGTGCAATAGACGGAGTGTGACGGTTTGTGATTGCGTAGGAGAGTGTGTGTGACGGTTTCATGGTGTGAGAAGAGTGAATGTGAGGGTGGAAACGTGTGCGGGGTAGTGAGCGTGACAGTGAGTGAATGTGTAGGTGAGTGAGGGTGACGGTGTAGGAGTGTGTAGAAGCTTGAACCTGACAGAGTGGGTTTGATTGGGGAGGGAACGCTATGGTGTGGGAGTGCACACTGGAGTGATCGTGACGGTGGGGGAGTGTGTAGGAGAGTGTGTGTGATGGTTTGTGAGTGTGCAGTAGAGTAAGCATGACGGTGAGGGAGTAAATGGGAGAGTGAGCGTGACGGCGGTGGAGAGTTTAGTCGAGTGAGCGTGACGATGTTGAAGTGAGTAGGAGAGTGTATCTGATGGTGTGTGAGTGCGCAGGAGAGTGACCGTGACAGATTGGAACAGTGTGGGAGTGTGAGCGTAACGGTGTTGGAGTGTGTAGCAGAGTGAGCGTGACAGTGTGGTAGTGTGTAGGAGAGTAAGTGTGACTTTGTGGGAGAGTGCAGGAAAGTGAGCGTGATGGTGTGGGCATGTGTAGGAGAGCATGCATTACAGTGTGGGGAGTGCGCAGTGGAGTGAGCATGAGTTGGAGTGAGTGTGAGGATTTGATGGTGTTATCAGAGAGTGTGCCTGACTGTGTGGCAGAGTGGGGGAGATTAAGCTTAACAGTGTGGAAGTGTGTAGGAGAGTGAGGCTGACGTTGTGGGAGTGTGTCGGAGAGTGTGCGTGACGGTGTGGCAGTGTGTAAGAGAGCGAACAAGACGGTGAGGGACTGTGGAGGACAGAGTTAGTGACGTTGTGGGGTGGTGCAGGAGACTGTGCGTTAAGATGGAGGAGAGTGTAGAAGAGTGAGAGTGACGGAGTGGGGCTTTGTAGAATAGTGAGCCTGGTAGTGTGGAAGCGTGTAGGACCGTGAAGGTAACTGTGTGGGCGTTTGTGGGAGAGTGAACATGATGGTGCAGGAGTGTGTAGGAGAGTGTGCGTGATGGTGTGGGCGTGTGTAGGACAGTGAGCGTGACGTTAGAGCAATGTATAAGTGAGTGAGTGTGACGGTGTGGGACTGTGCAGGAGAGTGTGTTTGACGGTGTCAGAGTTTGGAAGAGCGTGAGCGTGACAGTGTGGGAGGGTGAAAGAGACTGAGTGTGACGTTGTGTGAGTGTGGGGTTTTTTAAGAGAATAAGTGTTACGTTGCGTGAGTTGTAGGAGAGTGATAGTAACGGTGTGGCAGTGTGTAGGAGAGTGATGGTGACGGCGTGGGAGTGTGAATGAGAGTGAGGGTGACGTTGTGGAAGTGCGCAGCAGTGTGACCATGATTGTTTGGGAGTGTGAACAAGAGTGAACGTGATGGAGTAAAAGTGTGCGGTGAAGTGAGTGTGATGGTGTGGGAGAATTTGGGATAGTTAGCATTACAGGCGTTTGTGAGTAGGAGAGTGAGCGTGCCGTATGGCAGAGGGGGCAGGAGAGTGAGCGTGATGGGGGGCGTGTGCAGGAGTGTGCATGTGACGGTCGGGGAATGTGAATGACAGTGAGCGCGATGGTGTGGGACTGTGCAGCAGAGTAATCGTGATGAATGGGAAAATGATGGAGTGAGTGCGAATGTGTGGGAGGGTGTGGGAGCGTGGGTGTGACAGTAAGGATGTGTGTGGGAGAGTGAGCGTGACTGTGTAGGAGTGAGGAGGTCAGTTAGCGTGACAGTAAAGGTGTGTGTAGGATAGTGTGCGTGACAGAGTGGTTTGTATTGGAGAGTGTGCGTACCGGTGTGGGAGTGTGTCTGAGACGGAGCGCGACTTTGAGGGAGTGTGAAGAAGAGTGGGTGTGATGGTGCGTGAGTGTATAGGAGGGGTGAGCGTGTCGGTGTTAGAGTGTATGTGATAGTGAGCGTGATAGTGTAGGAGTGCATCGAAGAACGATTGTGACAGTGTGGGAGTGTGAGAAGAGTGAACCTGACTGTGGGGGTGTGTGCGGGGGAGTGAGGGTGACGGTGAGGGAGAAGTAGGAGAGTGAGGGTGTCGGTGGAGTAGTGCCTAAAAGTGTGAACGAGATAGTGTGGGTTTGCGTGGGAGAGGGAGCGTGATGGTGTGCGAGTGTGTAGGAGCGTGAGCGTGACGGTGTGGGAGTGATTGGGAGAGAAAGTGGGACAGAGTGGCAGTATGTAGGAGCTTGAGCGTGACAATATGTGTGTGTAGGGGACTGAGCAGAACTGTGTCAGAATATTTAGGAGAGGGTGCGTGATGGTGTGGGAGTTTTAGGAGAATGGGCATGTCAGTGTGGGTGTGTGTCGGAGAGTGAGCTTGTCGGTATAGGCGTGTGTCGGAGCTGAGCGTGACAGTGTGGGTGTGCATGCGAGAGTGAGTGTAATGGTGTTGTTGAATTTGAGGAGAGTGAGCACGACGGTGGGAGAGTCAGTAGGAGAGTGGCCATGAAGTTGTGAGAGTGTGTTAGAGAGTGTGCATGACAGTGTGGGCGCGTGTAGGAGATTGAGTGTAACAGCAGAGTGTGTAGGTGAGTGAGGGTGACGGTGTTGGAGTGTGTAGAAGCGTGAACGTGACAGTGTGTGGGAGAGTGAGCATGATGGTGTGTGAGTGTGCGTTAGAGTGTTCATGACGGGAGGGCTGTGTGTAGGTGAGTGAGCTTAATGGTGGCAATGTGTGCGCGAGTAAACATGAAGGTGTGGGAGTGTGTACGAGTGTGAGCGTGACGATTGGGGAGTGTGTAGTCGAGTGAGCATGACGGTGTGGGAGTTCATCGAAGAGTGAGCGTGACAGTCTGGGAGTGTGTGGGAGAGAGAGTGTGACAGCGTGGCAGTGTGTAGGAGAGTGAGCGTGACTCTGTGGGAGTGTGTAGGAGAGCAAGCGTGATGGTGTGGGAGTGTGTGGGAGAGCATGCGTGACTGTGTGGGAATGCGCAGAAGATTAAGCGTGACAGTGTGTCAGTATGTTGGAGAGTGAGTGTGACTTTGTGGGACTGTGTAGGCGACTGAGTATGACGGTTTTGGGAGTGTGTTGGAGAGTGACTTGATGTTGTGGTGTGCGCGAGGGACTGAGCGTGATGATGTTCCGAGAGTGAGCGTGGTAGTGTAGGGTTGTGTAGGAGAGTGAGCATGATGGTGTGGGAGTGTGCAGGAGGGTGAGCATTGCGTTTTGGGAGTGTGTAGGAGAGCGAACGTGACAGTGTAGGAGTGTGTCAGAGAGTGGGAGTGACATTTGGGGAGTGTGTAGGAGAGTAAGCGTGACTGTGTGGGAATGTGTGGGAGAGTGAGCATGATGGTGTGGAAGCGCATATGAGAGAGAGTGTGACGGTGTGAACGTGTGTGGGAGAGTAAGCGTGCCCGTGTGGTGAGTGGATAGGAGAGTGCGCCTGACTGTGTGGGAGTGTGTAGTAGAGTGATCATGACGGTGGGGGAGTGTGAAGGTGAGTGGGGGCAACAGTGTGGGAGTGTGTAGGAATGTTAGCGTGACGGTTAGCTCGTGTGTAGGAGGGTGGGCGTGATGGTGTGTAGAAGAGTGAGCATGACGTTCTGCGGGGGTGTAGGGGAGAGGGTGTGACAGTGTGTCAGTGTTGAGGAGAGTGAGTAGAAGAGTAAGTGGAGGACTCTTTGGGAAAGTGTCGGTGAGTGCGCGTGTCGTTGTGGGATTGTGTAGGACATTAAGCATAATGGTGTGGCAGTGTGTACGAAAGTGAGCATGATGGTGTGGGAAGTGTAGGAGCGTGACCGTGACGGTGTGGGAGTGTGTTGGAGATTGGGTGACTGTGTGGAAATGCATAGGAGATTAAGCGTGACAGTGTGCCAGTGTGTAGGAGAGTAAGTATGACTTTGTGGGACTGTGTAGCCGACTGAGTGTGACGGTGTGGGAGTGAGTTGGAGAGTAACCTTGATGGTGTGGAGTGTGCGAGGGAGTGAGCGTGATGGTGTTAGACTGTGTATGAGTGTGAGCGTGACGATGTAGGATTGTGTAGGAGAGCGAGCGTGATAGTGTGGATGTGTGCAGGAGAGTGAG
>NC_057758.1:4688247-4696485 GCF_004010195.1 Chiloscyllium plagiosum
GGGTAGGAGAGTGAGCGTAACGGCATGAAATTGTGCAGCAGAGTGGCCAAGACGGTGGCGGAGTGTGTAGGAAAGTGAACATGACAGTTTGGGAGAGTGTAGAAGAGTGAGCGTGATGGTTTTGAAAGTGTAGGAGAGAGAACGTGATGGGATGGGAGTGTGTAGGAGAACTGGCGTGACGATGTGGGAGTGTGCAGGGCCGTGAGTGAGATGGTGTTGGAGTGTGTAGGAGTGTGAGCGTGACTATGCAAAAGTGTGTCAGAGAATGTGCGTGAAAGTGTGGCAGTGTGCAGGAGAGTGAGCGTAATGGCGTGGGAGTGCGCAGCAGAGTGGCCGTGACGGTGGCAGAGTGGGTAGGAAAGTGAGCGTGACAGTTTGGGAGTGTGTAGCAGAGTGGGCATGATGGTTTGGGAAGTGTAAGAGAGTGAGTGCGATGGGATGGGAGTTTGTAGGAGAGCGAGCATGACGGTATTGTAGTGTGCAGGGGTGTGAGTGAGTTGGTGTTGGAGAATGTGCAAGAGTGAGCGTAACCATGTTGGAGTGTGTAGGAGAGTGAGTGTGACTGCGTGTTGGAGAGTGTGCATGACGGTGGATGTGAATGTAAGAGATGAAGTGTGAGAGTGTGGCAGTGTGTAAGGGAGTGACTTTGACGTTGTGGCTTTGTGCAGGAGAGTAAGCGTGACGGTGGAGACGTGTGTGTGGAGTGAGCATGATGGTGGGAGAGTGTGTAGGCAAGTGTGCATGATGGTGTCGGAGATTGAAGAGTTTGCGTGATGGTGTGGGAGAGTAGGAGAGTAAGTGTGACGGTGTGGGAGTGTGTAGGAGAGTAAGCGTGACAGTGTTGGAGTGTGGAGGAGAGTGAGAGCAATGGAGTGGGAGTGAGTAGGATAGTGTGCGTGACGGTGGAGGCGTATGCGGGGAGTGAGCGTCACGCTGTGGGTGTGTATCGGAGAAAGAGCATGTCGGTGGAGGTGTCCGTTGGAGAGTGAGCGCAATGGAGTGGGACTGGGTAGGACAGTGTGCGTGACGGTGTCGCAGTACATAGGAGAGTGAGCGTGATGCTTTGGGTGTGCCTAGGAGAGAGACCATGATGGTGTGGAGTTTGTAGGAGAGTCAGTGTGACGGTGTGGGAGTGTATAGGAGAGTGAACATGACTTTGTGGCAGTATATAGGAGCGTGAGTGCAACAGTGTGTGTTTATGGGAGAGTGAGCATGATGGTGTCGGAGAATGGAGGAGGTTGAGCGTGATGGTGTGGGAGTGTGCATCAGAATGTACGTAACGGTGGTGGAGTGTGAAGGAGAGTGAGCGAGATAGACCGCGAGTGTGTAGGAGAGTGAGTATGACGGTTTATTGGACAGTGTGCATGACCGTGGACGAGAATGTAGGAGATCAAGCGTGATAGTGTGGCAGTGTGTAGGACAGTGAGCGTGAAGGTGGAGATTTGTGTGGGGAGTAAGTGTGTGGTGGGGGAGTGTGTAGAAGAGTGTGCTTGATTGTGTCGGGGATTGTAGAGTTTGCGTGATGGTGTGGGAGTGTGTAGGAGCGTGCCAGTGACGGTGAAGCAGTGTGTAGGAGAGTGAGCGTGACGGTGTGGGAGCGGGTAGGAGAGGGAGCGTGATCGTGGAGGCATGTATAGAGAGTGAGAGTGATGGTAGGGAGTGTGTAGGAGGGTGCACTTGATGGTGTCAGGGATTGGAGAGTTTAAGTGATGGTGTGGGTTTGCGTCGGAGAGTGAGCGTGATGGTGGGCGAGTGCTTAGGAGAGCGAGCATAACGGTGTGGTAGTGAGTAGGGGAGTGAACATGTCGGTGTGTGTAGTCGAGTAATGATGACGGTGTGGGAGTCCATAGGAGAGTTAGTGTGGAAGTGTATAGGAGATTAATCGTGACAGTGTGGGAGTGTGTAGGAGAGTGAGCGTGTTGGTTTGGTAAGTGTAGGAGAGCGAGCGTGACGGGATGGGAGTATGTAGGAGAGCTGACCTGACGGTGTGGGAGTATGCAGGGGCGTGAGCGAGACGGTGTAGGAGAGTGTAGGATAGTGAGTGTAACGATGCAAGAGTGTATCGGAGAGTGTGCATGACGGTGTGGGAGTGTGTAGGAGAGTGAGCGTAACGGCGTGGAAGTGCACAGTAGAGTGGCCATGACGTTGGCAGAGTGTGTAGGAAAGTGAACGTGGCAGTTTGGGAGTGTGTGGTAGTGTGAGCGTGATGGTTTTCAAAGTGTAGGACAGCGAGAGTGACAGGATGGGTGTGTGCAGGAGAACTGGTGTGATGGTGTGGAATTGTGCAGGTGCGTGGAGCGAGACGGTGTAGGAGTGTGTAGGAGAGTGAGCGTGGCGACGCAAAAGTGTGTCGGAGAATGTGCGTGACAGTGTGGGAGTGTGCAGGGGAGCGAGTGAGACCGTGTTGGAGTATGTACGAGAGTGAGCATAACCATGTTGGAATGTGTAGGACAGTGAGTGTGACGGCGTGTTGGAGAGTGTGCGTGACGGTGGACGTGAATTTAGGAGATCAAGCGTGAGAGTGTGGCATTGTGTTGGAGAGTGAGTGTGACAGTGGAGGCGTGTGTGGGGAGTGAGAGTGACGGTAGGTAAGTGTGTAGAAAAGTGCACGTGATGGTGTCGGGGGTTGAAGAGTTTGTGTGACGGTGTAGGACTGAATAGGAGAGTGTGCGTGATGGTGGAGGTGTGTGTGGGGAGTGAGCGTTACGCTGTGGGTCTGTGTAGGAGAGTGAGCGTGACGGGAGTGGTATGCGTAGGAAAGTGAGCGCAATGGAGTGGAACTGTGCATGAGAGTGTGCGTGACAGTGTCGCAGTGCATAAGAGAGTGTGTGTGATGCTTTGGGAGTGCGACAGACAGTGTGCGTGATGGTGTGGGAGTGTATAGGAGAGTAAGTGTGACGGTGTGGGAGTGTATAGGAGAGTGAACATAACTTTATGGTAGTACACAGGAGCGTGAGTGTGACTGTGTATGTATGGGAGAGTGAGCGTGACGGTTTCAGAGAGTGCAGGAGATTGAGTGCGACGGTGTTTGAGTGCGCATCAGAGTGTGTGTGACAGTGGGAGATTGTGAAGGAGAGTGAGCGAGATAGTGAGTCAGTGTGTAGGAGAGTGAGTGTGACGCTGTGTCGGAGAGTTTGCATGACGGTGGACGAGCAAGTAGGAGATCAAGCGTGACAGTATGGCAGCATGTAAGAGTGAGTTTGACGTTGTGGCATTGTGTAGGATAGTGAGCGTGAAGATGGAGACGTGTGTGGGGAGTGAGTGTGACAGTGAGGGATTGTGTAGGAGAGTACGCTTGGTGGTGTTGGGAGTGTGTAGGAGCGTGATAGTGATGGTGTGGCAGTTGTAGGAGATTGAGTGTGACGGTGTTGGAGTGTGTAATGGAGTGAGCGTGACGGTGTGCGAATGCATAGGAGTGTGAGCGTGATGGTAATGTAGTGAGTAGGAGAGTGTGCGTGACCGTGTGATAGTGTGTAGGCAAGTAATGGTGACGGTGTGCGATTTTGTACGAGAGTGAACGTGGCAGTTTGGCAAGTGCATAACGGCAGGAGATTAATCGTGACGGGGTGGGAGTGTGTAGGGGCGTGAGCGTGACGGTGTAAATGTGTGTAGGAGAGTGAGCGTGACGATACGAGAGTGTGTCAGAGAGTGTGCATGACGGTGGGGCAGTGTGCAGAAGAGTGAGTGTAACTTTGTGGGAGTGCGCAGCAGAGTAGCCATGACGGTGGTGGAGATGGAGTAGAGAAAGTGTGGCGGTTTGGGAGTGTGCAGGAGAGTGAGCGTGATGGTTTTGGAAGTGTAAGAGAGTGAGTGTGACAGGATGGGAGTGTGTAGGAAAGCGAGTGTGACGGTATGGGAGTGTGCAGGCGAGTGAGTGAGACAGTGTCGGAGTATGTAGTAGAGTGAGCGTAACTGTGTAGGAATGTGCAGCAGCGTGAGTGAGACAGTGTGGGAGTGTGTATAAGAGTGCGCGTGATGATGCAGGAATGTGTAGGAGAGTGAGAGTGATGGTGCTGTAGTGTTTAGGAGAGTAAGCGTGACGGTGTGGGAGTGCATAGGAGAGTGAACATGATTCTGTGGGAAAGTTTAGCAGAGTAAGCTTGACAGTGTGGCAGTGTGTAGGGGAGTGAGCGTGACGGTGCGCAAGTATGCAGGAGAGTGAGCGTGACTGTGGGCGAATGCGGAGGAGAGTGAGCATGACGGTGTGGGAGTTAGTAGGAGAGTGTGCATGACTGTGTAGGAGTGTGCAGGAGCGTAAGGTTGACGTTGTGGTAGTGTATAGGAGAGTGACCGAAACGGTAAGGGAGTGTGTAGGAGAGTGAGCATCACAGTGTGGCAGTGTGCAGGAGAGTGAGCATAACGTTGGGGGAGTGGGTAGGAGAGTGAGAGAGACGATACGGGAGTGCGCATCAGAGTGTGCAAGACGGTGTGGGATTGTGAAGGAGAGTGAGCGAAATGGTGGGCGAGTGTGTAGGAGAGTGAGTGAGACGGTGTGGAATTGTGAAGGAGAGTGAGTTTGACGGTGTGTGAGTGTGTAGGAGCTCAAGTGTGACAGTGTGGCAGTGTGTAAGAGAGTGAGTTTGACTTTGTGGCAATGCGTAGGAGAGTGAGCGTGATGGTGGAGGCGTGTGTTGGGAGTGAGCGTGACAGTGGGGGTGTGTGTCGTTGCGTGTGTGTGACTTTGTGGGAGTATGTAGGAGATGGAGTGTTAAGTTGTGCAAGTGTACACGAGAGCGAGCGTGACGGTGGGGGAGTGTGCAGGGAGTGAGTGTGACGGTGGGGCAGTTTGCACCAGCTCGAGCAGGACGTTTTGGGAGTGTGAGAGTTAGTGAGCGGGATGGTGTTGGAGTGTATTGGGACAGTATGCTTGGCATTGTGGAAGTTTGCCGGAGAGAGAGCCGGACAGTGTGGGCTTGTGTAGGAGAGTGAGAGTGACGGCGTGTGAGTGTTAGGAGAGTGTGCGTGACAGTGTGGGAAATTGTTGGAGAGTCAGGGCGATGGTGTGGGAGTGTGCAGGAGAGTGCGTGTGACGGTGTGGGTGTTTGCAGGAGAGAGTGTGTGACCATGGGTGAGTGTGTATGAGAGTGACCTTGACGGTGTGGGAGTGTGTAGGAGAGTCAGCATGACGGTGTGGGAATTTGAAGGAGATCAAGCGTGACAGTGTGCAGGAGACTATGTGTGATTTTGTGGGAGTGAATAGGAGAGTAAGCGTGATTGTGTGGGAGGGAGTAAGGGAGTGAACTTGACGGTGAAGGAATGTGTAGGAGAGTGAGCATGACGGTGTTGGAGTGTATAGGAGAATGAGGGTGATGGCGTGTGAGTGTGTAAGGGAGTGAGCATGACGTTGTGGGAGTGTGTTGGAGAGTGAGCGTGACAGTGAAGGGCTGCATAGGAGAATAAGGGTGAAGGTGTAAGAGACTGAGCATGACATTGTGGGAGTGTGTAAGAGAGAGAGTGTGACGGTGTGGGAGTGTGTATGAGAGTGAGAGTGACGGGTGTGGCAGTTTGTAGGAGAGTGAACTTGAAGATGTTGGAGAGTGCGGATGTGTGAGTGCAGCGGTGTGGAAGTGTGTAGGAGAGTAAGGGTCACGGTGGACAAGTGTGCTGTGGAGTGAGGTTGACGGTGTGCGAACGTGTAAGGGAGGGAGCCTGACGTTGTGGGAGTGTGTAGGAGAGTGAGCGTGACAGTGAGCGGCTGCATAGGAGAGTGAGTGTGACGGTGTGAGAGTGTGTATGAGGCTGAGCGTGATGGTGTGCGCGTGTGTGGGTGAGTGAGCGTGACGGTGTGGGAGTGCATGGAGAGTGAGTGTGTCGGTGGTTGAGTTTGTGGGGGAGATAGTTTGATGGTGTTCCAGTGTACGGTGGCGTCAGGGTGACGTTGTAGAAGTGTGCAAGAAAGAGAGCGTGACGTTGTGATAGTGTGTGGGGGAGCAAGCGTGATGGTGTGGAAGTGTGTTACAGAGTGAGCGTCACGATGTTCAAATGTGTGGTCGAGTGGGGTTGACGGTGTGGGAGTGTGTTAGAGAGCGAGCGTGACGTTGTGGGAGTGTGTAGCAGAGTGAGCGTGACGGTGTGGATAAACGAGCGTGATGGTGTGGGAGTACGTGGGAGAGAGAGTGTGATGGTTTTGGAGTGTGTGGAGAGTAAGTGTGAGAGTGTGGGAGTTTGTGGGTCGTGAGTGTGACTGTGGGATAGTGTGTGGGGGGTTGAGCATGACGGTGTGGAAGTGTGTAGGAGAGTGAACATCACGTTTTTCAAGTGTGTGGTGGAGTGAGGTTGACAGTGTGGGAGTGTGTATGAGAGGGAGAGTGACGTTGTAGGAGTGTATAGGAAAGTGAGCGTGACAGTGAGGGGCTGCACAGAAGAATGAGGTTGATGGTGTGTGTGAGTGTGAGAGTCACCGTGGGAGTGTGTTAGAAAGTGAGTGTGACGGTGTGGCAGTTTGTAGAAGAGTGAGCTTGAAGGTGTGGGAGAGTGCGGATGTGTGAGTGTAGTGATGTGGGAATGTGTAGGAGAGTGAGCGTGTCGATGTGGAAATGTTTCAGAGAGTGAGTGTGACGGTGTGGGCATGTGCAGGAGAGTGATCGTCATGATGTTCAAGTGTGTGATAGAGAGATGTTGACAGTGTGGGAGTGTGTAAGAGAGTGAAAATGACGTTGTGGGAGTGTGCAGGAGAGTAAGTGTGACGGTGTGGGCGTGAGTGGTAGAGTGAACGTCATTTCATGGATGTACATGGGAGAGTGGGTATGATGGTTTGGGCGTGTGTGCGGGGTCAGTGTGTCAGTGTGGGAGTTTGAGGGTCATGTGTGTGACGGTGGGTGTGAGTGGGGGGGAGTAACCGTGATGCTGTAGAAATGTGTTACAGAGTGAGCATCACGATGTTCAAATGTGCGGTGGAGTGAGGGTGATGTTGTAGAAGTGTGTAAGAGGGAGGGCGGGACGGTGTGCGAGTCTGTAGTCGGTGTTGGAGTCCGTTGGAGAGTGAGTGTGACCGTGAGTGTGGGAGTAAGAGAGTGAGTGTGACGTTGTGGAAGCATGTAGGAGAGTGGGTGTAATGGTTTGGGAGTGTGTAGGAGAGTGAGCATGATGGTGTGGGAGTATTTGGGAGAGTAAGCCTGACGGTGCGAGAGTGTGTGGGGAAGCGAACGTGAGCGTGGGGGAGTAGATAGGAGACTGAACGTGACAGTGTAACAGTCTGTGGGACAGTGAGTGTGATGGTGCGGGAGCATATTAGAGAGAGAGCGTGACGGTGTTGTGTGGGAGAGTGAGTGTGACAGTTTGGGAGTGTGCAGCCGAGTGAATGTGACTACGTGGGTGTGTGCAGCAGAGTGAGCATGAAGGTGTGGGAGTGGGAATGGCTGTGAACGTGATGGTGTGGAGTGTGTAACAGAGTGAGAGTGATGATGTGGGAGTATGTGTGAGAGTGTGCGTGACGGTTTAGGCGTGTGTGGGAGCGTGAGCATGATGGTTTGAAGTATGTGCGACGGTGGGATGGGGTGTAGGAGAGTGAGCGTGATGGATTAGGATTCTCTGGGAGAGTGAGTTTGATGGTTTGGGAGAGCGTAGGAGAGAGAACGTGAAGGTGTGGGAGAGTGAGCGTGGCGGTGTGGGAGTGTGTGGGAGAGTGAGCGTGATGGTGGGGAGTGTGTAGGAGAGTGAGCGTGATGGAGTGGGAGACTGTGGGAAAGGGGGTGTGATGGTGTGGGAGCGCGGAGGAAAGTGAGTGTGATGGTGTGGGCGTGTGCAGGAAAATGAGTGTGACGGTTTGGGAGATTGTGGGGAGTGAGTGCGACAGTGCGGGAGTGTGTGGGGGTAGTATGTGGGCGAATGAGCGTGACGGTGTGAGAGAGTGCAGGAGAGTGAGAGTGATAGTTTAGGAGTGTGTGGCAGAGTGAGCATGACGGTGTGGGAGTGTGTTGGGCGTGAGCGCGATGGTGTAGAGTGTGTAGGAGAGTGAGCGTGATGGTGAGGGAGTGTGTAGGAGAGTGAGCGTGACGGTGGAGTTGTGTGTAGGAGAGTGAGCGTGACGATGTAGGATTCTGTGGGAGCGTGAGTTTGCTGGTGTGGGAGAGCATAGGAGAGAGAGCGTGGTGGTGTGGGAGCATGTGTAATAGTGAGCGTGACGGATTGGGCGTGTGTGGGAGCGTGAGCATGATGGTGTGGAAGTATGTGGGAGAGTGAGTGTGATGGTGCGGGAGTGTGTGGGGAGTGAGTGTGAGGGTGGGGAGTGTTTGAGGG
>NC_057758.1:4696583-4705247 GCF_004010195.1 Chiloscyllium plagiosum
GGTGATGGTGTGGGAGTCTGTAAGAGAGTGAGAGCAACAGTGTAATAGTCTGTGGGACAGTTAGTGTGATGATGTGGGAGCGCGTAGGAGAGACAGCGCGATCCTGTGGTTGAGTGTGGGGGAGTGAACGTGACTGTGGGGGAGTGTGTAGGGGAGTGAACGTGACGGTATAATAGTCTGTGGGACAGTGAGTGTGATGGTTTGGGAGCGCGTTGGAGAGAGAGCGTGACGGCGTCGGTGTGTGTGGGCGAGTGAGTGTGACGGTGTGGGAGTATGCAGGGGAGTGAGCGTGACGTTGGGGGAGAGTGAAGAACAGTGAGCGTAACAGTGGGGGGGGTGTAGGAAAGTGAGTGTGATGGTGTGGAAGAGCGTGGGAGAGTGATCGTGACGTCGGTGTTGGGTGTAGCAGAGTGAGCGTGATGGAGTAGGATTCTCTGGAAGAGTGAGTTTGATAGTTTGGTAGAGCGTAGGAGAGAGAGCGTGACGGTGGGGACATCCGTGGGAGAGTGAGTGTGAAGGTGTGGGAGTTTGTGGGAGAGTGAGCGTGATGATGGGGAGTGTGTAGGAGAGTGAGCGTGATGGAGTGGGAGACTGAGGGAGAAGGGGTGTGATGGTGTGGGAGCGCAGGGGAGAGTGAATGTGATGGTGTGGGCCTGTGCTGGTAAATGAGTGTGATGGTGTGGGAGATTGTGGGGAGTAAGTGAGACGGTGGGGGAGTGTGTGAGGGAGTGGGCGTGACGGTGGGAGATTGTGTGGTATTGGAGTTGTGTGTAGGAGAGTGAGCGGGACGGTTTAGGAATCTGTGGGAGCGTGATTTTGCTGGTGTGGGAGATCATAGGAGAGAGTGTGACGTTGTGGGAGCATGTGTGGGAGCGTGGGCATGATGGTGTGGACGTATGTGGGAGAGTGAGTGTGAAGGTGCAGGGGTGGATGGGGTGTGAGTGTGACGGTGGGGGGGGTTTATAGGTAGTGAGTGTGACGGTGGGGGAGTGTTTGGGGGACTGAGGGTAATGGTGTTCAAGTGTGCGTTGGAGTGAGGGTGACAGTGTGGGAGTCTGTAAGAGAGTGACAGTGAAGGTGTAATAGTCTGTGGGACAGTTAATGCGATGGTGTGGGAACGCATAGAAGAGAGAGCGTGACTGTGTAGTTGTGTACAGGAGAGTCAACGTTACTGTGTGATAGTCTGTGGGACAGTGAGTGTGATGGTGTGGGAGCACGTTGGAGAGAGAGCGTGACGGGGTGGGAGTGTGAGTGTGATGGTGTGGGCGTATGCAGTGGAGTGAGCGTGACTGTGGGGAGAATGAATGAGCGTGAGCGAGACAGTGGGCGAGTGTGTAGGAGAGTGAGAGTGACGTTAGGGGAGTGTGTAATAATGTGACAGTGACGGATTGAGTGTGTGTCGGGGAGGGACCGTGTGGGTGGAGGAGTGTGTAGGAGAGTGAGCGTGACAGTGTGAGCACGTGTGGGGGAGTTAGCGTGATGGTGCTGTGCGTGCGGGTGGGTAAGGGTGATGGCGTTGGCGTGTGTAAGAGAGTGAGCAAGACGGTGTGGGAGCATGTCGGAGAATGAGTGAAATGGTGTGGGAGTGTGTAGGAGAGAGCTCGTGACAGTGTGGGAGTGTGCAGCTGCATGAGCATGATGGTGTGCGAGTATTTAGGAGAGTGAGCCTGATGGTGCGGGAGTGTGTGGGGGAGTGAACGTGACGGTGTAATAGTTTGTGGGACAGTGTGTTTGATGGGGTGGGAGCGTTTTGGAGAGAGAGCGTGACTGTGTTATATTGTGTGGGATAGTGAGTGTGACGGTTTGTGAGTGTGCAGCAGAGTGGAGAGAGCATGATGTTGTGGGAGTATGTGTGAGAGTGGGCGTGATGGTTTGGGCGTGTGTGGGAGCGGAAGCATAATGGTGTTGAAGTATTTGGGAGAGTGAGTGTGCAGGTGCGGGAGTTTGTGGGGAGTGAGTGTGAGGGTGGGAGTTTGTGGGTAGTGAGTGCAACGGTGCGGGAGTGTTTGGGTGACTAAGCGTAATGGTGTTCAAGTGAGCGTTGAAGTGAGGGTGATGGTGTGGGAGTCTGTAAGGGAGTGAGAGTGACAAGGTAATAGTCTGTGCGACAGTTAGCTTGATGGTGTGGGAGAGCGTGGGAGAAAGTGCGTGATGTGTGATTGTGTGTGGGGGAGTGAACGGGACGGTGGGGGAGTCTGTAGGAGAGTGAACGTGACGGTGTAATAATCTGTGGGACAGTTAGTGTAATGATGTGGGAGCGCATTGGACAGAGAGCGTGTTGGTGTGGGAGTGTGTGGGAGAGTGAGCAAGACGGTGTGGGAGTATGCAGGGGAGTGAGCGTGACGGTGGGGGAGAGTGAAGGAGAGTGAGCATAATAGTGGGGGAGTGTGCGGGAGAGTCAGCGTGACGATGGAGGAGTGTGTAATAATGTGACAGTGACCATGTGGGTGGGTGTTGGGTAGGGACCGTGCGGGTGGGAGGGTGTGTAGGTGAGAGAGCGTGAGGGTGTGAGAGTAACCTAGTGGGAGAGTGCAATTGTGTGCGAGTGTGTAGGAGAGTAAGCATGACGGAATGGGAGTGTGCAGGGGAGAGAGCTTGACGATGGGAGAGTGTGTCTGACAGTGAGCGTGACAGTGTGCGTTTGAGTGAGCGTGATGGTGTGAGAGAGTTCAAGGGAGAGAGCGTCACGCTGGGAGGTGTGTAGCAGAGTGTGCATGACGGTGTAGGAGTGTGAAGGAGAGTGAGCATTACAGTGGGAGAGTGTGTACGAGCGTGTGCGTGATGATGTGGCAGTGTGCGGGAGAGTTAGTGTGATGGTGTTGGAGTGCGTAGGAGACTGAGCATGACTGTGTGGGCGTGTGTAGGAGAGTGCGTGTGACTTTGTGGGAGTGTTCAGACGAGAGAGCGTCACGGTAGGGAGTGTGTAGCAGAGTGTGCGTGACGGTGTGGGAGTGTGAAGGACAGTGAACGTCACAGTGGGAGAGTGTGTGTGACGGTGTGGCAGTGTGCGGGAGAGTTAGTGTGATAGTATTGGCGTGCTTAGGAGAGTGAGCGTGACTGTCTGGGAGTGTGTAGGAGAGTGAGCGTGTCGGTGTGGGAGTGTAGGAGAGTGAGTGTTACTGTATGGGAGTGTGTAGGAGAGTGATTGTGACATTGTGGGAGTGCAGAGGAGAGTGAGCGTGACTGTGTGGGAGTGTGCAGGAAAGTAAGCGTGATGGTGTGGGATGTTCAAGGGAGACAACATCACGGTGGGGAGTGTGTAGCAGAATGTGCATAATGGCGTGGGAGTGTGAAGGAGAGTGAACGTCACAGTGGGAGAGTGTGTGTGACGGTGTGGCAGTGTGCGGGAGAGTGAGTGTGGTGGTGTTGCAGTGCGTAGGAGAGTTAGCGTGACCATCTGGCAGTAGATGGGAGAGTGAGTGTGATGGTGTGAGAATGTGTAGGCGAGTGAGTGTGACAGTGTGGGAGTATGCTGAGGGGTGAGTGAGATTGTATGGGAGTGTTTAGCAGAGTGAGCGTGACGGTGTGGGTGTGTGTGGAAAAAATGGTGTGATGATGTGTAAGTATGTGGGTGAGTGAGCGTGGTGGTGTGAGTGGGCACAGCCAAAGTGAGCGTGACGGTGGGAAACTGAATAGGAGAGTGAGCTTGATGGTGTGGGAGTGTGTAGGTGAGTGATTGTGATGGTATTGTTGGGTGTAGGAGATTATGCATGGCATTTTGGGAGTGTGTAGGAGAGTGAGGGTGACATTGGGCAAATGTGTAGGAGAATGAGCGTAATGGTGTGACAGTGTGTAAGAGCGTGAGCGTGACTTTGTGGGAGTATGCAGGGGAGAGAGCTTGATGGTGGGAGAGTGTGTCTGAGAGTGAGCGTGACGGTGTGCGAGTGTGAAGGAGAGAGAACGTCACAGTGGGAGAATGTGTACGACAGTGTGTGTGACGGTGTGGCAGTGTGGGTGAGAGTTATTGTGATGGTGTTGGCGTGCGTGGGAGGGTGAGCGTGACTGTGTGGGAGTGTGTAGGAGAGTGAGCGTGTCGGTGTGTGAGTGTGTAGGAGAGTGAGTGTGACTGTATGGAAGTGTGTAGGAGAGTGATTGTGACATTGTGAGAGTGCGTAGGAGAGTGAGCGTGACTGTGTGGTAGTGTGTAGGAGAGTGAGCGGGATTGGTGTGGGACTGTTCAAGGGAGAGAGCAACACGGTGGGGAGTGTGTAGCAGAGTGTGCATGATGGTGTCGGAGTGTGAAGGAGAGTGAGCGTTACAGTGGGAGAGTGTGTACGAGAGTGTGTGCGACGGTGTGGCAGAGTGTGGGAGAGTACGTTTGATGGTGTTAGAGTGCGTAGGAGAGTGAGCGTGACCGTCTGGGAGTATGTGGGGGAATGAGCGTGACGGGATGGGAAGGTGTAGGAGAGTGAGCGTGATAGTGTGGAAGTGTGTATGACAGTATGCATTATAGTGTGTGAGTGTGCAGAGGGGTGAGAGAGATGGTGTGGGTGTGTTTAGGAGATTGAGCGTGACGGTGAGGGTGTGTGTGGGAAAAATGGTGTGATGGTGTATACGTATGTGGGAGAGTGAGCGTGTTGGTGTGAGTGTACACAGCCAGAGTAATCGTGACAGTGGGCAATTGAGTAGGAGAGTGAGCTTAATGGTGTGGGAGTGTGTAGGTGAGGGATTGTGATGGTGTTGTGTGTATGAGATTATGAGTGGCATTTTGGGAGTGTGTAGGAGAGTGAGGGTGACGTTGGGCGAATGTGTAGGAGAGTGAGCGTAATGGTGTGACAGTGTGTCCGAGAGTGAGCGTGAGTTTGTGGGAGTGTGCAGGGGAGAGAGCTTGACGGTGAGTGAGTGTGTCTGAGAGTGAGCGTGATGGTGGGGGAGTGTGAAGCAGTGAGCGTGACATTGGGGACTCTGTAGGGGAGTGAGTCTGACGCTGTGGGAGCGTGTAGGTGAGTGAGAGTGATAGTGTGGGCGTGTGTTCGGTGAGTGAGCGTGACGGTAGGTGTGTTTTATGGGAAATTGAGCTTGAAGGTGTGGAAGTGTATGGGAGAGTGAGCGTGACGGTGTGGGAGTTTGTAGGAGAGTGAGCGTGACGGTGTGGGAGTATGTGGGAGAGTGAGCATGATGGTGTGGGAGTTTGTAGGAGAGTGAGCGTGATGGTGTGGGGGAGTGCAGGTGAGAGAGCTTGACGGTGGGAGAGTGTGTAGGAGAGTGAGCGTGATGGTGTGCGGTTGAGTGAGCGTGATGACGTGGGAGCGTGTTGGACAGTGAGCATGATGGTGTGGGAGCATGTAGGAGAGTGAGCGTGATAGTGTGGGACTGTGCGGCACAGTGAGCATGCCGGTGGGCGAATGTTTAGGAAATTGAGCCTGACGATGTGACAGCGTGTCAGAGAGTGATTGTGACATTGTGGAAGTGCGTAGGAGAGTGAGCGTGACTGGGTGGGAGTGTGTAGGATAGTGAGCGTGACGGGTAGGGATTGTACAGGAGAGTGAGCGTGACGCTGTGCTGGCGTGTCAGAGAGTGATTGTGACATTTTTGGATTGCGTAGGAGAGTGAGCGTGATGGGGTGGGATAGTGTAGGAGAGTGAGTGTGACGGTGTGAACGTGTGTGGGAGAGTGAGCGAGATGTCGTGGTGTGTGCGGGTGAGTGAGGGTGATAGCGCAGGAGTGTGTAGCAGAGTGAGCGTGATGGTGTGAGCGTGTGTGCGAGAGTCAGTGGGATGGTGTTGGAATGAGTAGGAGAGTGAGTGTGACGGTCTGGGAGTGTGTAGGAGAGTGAGCGTGTCGGTGTGAGAGTGTATAGGAGAGTGAGCGTGATGGTGTGGGAGTGTGTAGGAAACTGAGCGTGATGGTGTGGGAGTGTTCAAGAGTGAGAACGCCATGGTGGGAAGTGTGTAGCAGAGTGTGCATGACGGTGTGGGAGTGTGAAGGAGAGTGAGCGTTACAGTGGGAGAGTGTGCACAAGAGTGTGTGTGACGATGTGACAGTGTGCGGGAGAGTTAGTGTGATGGTGTTGGAGTGCGTAGGAGACTGAGCATGACTGTGTGGGCGTGTGTAGGTGATTTAGCGTGACAGTCTGTGAGTGTTCAGACGAGAGAGTCTCACGGTGGGGAGTGTTTAGCAGAGTGTGCGTGACGGTGTGGGAGAGTGAAGGAGAGTGAACATCACAGTGGGAGAGTGTGTATGAGAGTGTATGCGACGTTCTGGCAGCGAGCGGGAGAGTTAGTGTGATGGTGTTGGAGTCTGGAGGAGTGTGAGTGTGACTGTCTGGGAGTGTGTTGGAGAGTGAGCTTGTTGGTGTGGGAGTGAGTAGGAGAGTGAGCGTGACTGTATGGGAGTGTGTAGGAGAGTGATTGTGTCATTGTGGGAGTGCATAGGAGAGTGAGCATGACTGTGTGGGAGTGTGTAGGAAAGTGAGCGTGATGGTGTGGGACTGTTCAATGGAGAGAGCTTCACGGTGGGGATGGTGTAGCAGAGTGTGCATGATGGTGTGGGAGTGTGAAGGAGAGTGAGCATTACAGAGGGAGAGTGTGTACGAGAGAGTGTGCAACGATGCGGCAGTGTGTGGGAGAGTGAGTGTGATGGTGTTGGTGTGCGATGGAGAGTGAACGTGACCGTCTGAGAGTATGTGGGAGAGTGAGCGTGTCAGTGTGGGAATGTGTAGGAGAGTGAGCATGAGAGCGTGGGAGTGTGCGGAGGGGTGAGTGTGATTGTGTGGGAGTATTCAGGAGAGCGAGTGTGACGGTGTGGGTGTGCGTGGGAAAAATGGTGTGATGGTGGGTAAGTATTTGGGAGAGTGACCGTGATGGTGTGAGTGTGTGCAGCCAGAGTGAGCGTGACAGTGGGCAATTGAGTAGGAGAGTGAGATTGATGGCGTGGGAGTGAGTAGGTGAGTGATTGTGATGTTGTTGTTGTGTGTTGGAGATTATGTTTGACATTTTGGGAGTGTGGAGGAGAGTGAGGGTGACGTTGGGCGAATGTGTAGGAGAGTGAGCGTGACGGTATGACAGTGTGTCCGGGAGTGAGTGTGACTTTTTGCGAGTGTGCAGGGGAGACATCTTGACTGTGGGAGAGTGTGTCTGAGAGTGAGCGTGACGGTGGTGGAGTGTGAAGGAGAGTGAGCGTGCTTGTGGGGGATTGTGTAGGGAAGTGAGTTTGACGATGGAGAGTGTGTAATAGTGTGTGTGAGACTGACGGTGTGGGAGTGTGGAGGTAAACGAGCGTGACGGTGGGAGAGTGTGTAGGAGAGTGTGCGGGATGGTGTGGGAGTGTGCGGGGGAGTGAGCGCGATGGTGTGGGAGCGTGTAGGATGGTGAGACTGACAGTGTGGGATTGTGGTGGGAGAGTGAGTGTACGTGTTATGGGAAATTGAGCTTAATGGTGTGGAAGTCTGTGGGAGAGTGAGCGTGATGATGTGGGTGTGCTTGGGAAGTGAATGTGATGGTGGGGCTGTGTGGGGGAGTGAGTGCGACGGCGGGGAATTGTACGGGGGCGTGAGCATGATGGTGTGAGAGTGTGCGGGGGAGTGAGCATGATTGTGATGAGTGTGGGGGGAGTGAGCATGACGGTGTGGGAGTATGCGAGGGTGTGAACGTGATGTTGTGGGAGTTTGTAGGAGAGTGAGCGTGATGGTGTGACAGTGTTTGGAGAGTGAGCGTGATGATGTGGGAGTGTGTAGCAGAGTTAACATGACTGTGTGGAAGTGTGTGTGGGATTGAGCGTGATGGTGTGTCGTGTGTAGGAGATTGAGGTTGACGGTGTGGGAGTGAGTGGGAGAGTGTGTGCGATGGTGTTCAAGTAAGCGGTGAACTGAGGGTGACTGTGTGGGAGTGTATAGGTGAGTGAGCGTGACTGTGAGAGGGTGCGTTAGAGAGTTAGTGTCACGTTGTGGGAGCGTGTGGGGGAGTGAGCGTGATGGTGCCGGAGTGAGCAGCAGAGTGACCGTGACGGTGAGCGAGTGTGTCGGAGAGTGAGCGTGACGGTGTGGGAGTGTTGGGAGAGTGAGCGTGACGGTATGGGAGTGTGCAGGGGAGAAAACTTGACGGTGGGGGAGTGTGTAGAAGAGTCAGCGTGACTGTGGGCGAGTGTGTAGGAGAGTGAGTGTGACAATGGGGGAGTGTGTAATAGTGTGAGAGTGACGGTGTGGAAGTGTGTGGTGAGTGAGCATGACGGTGTGGGAGTGTGTGGAGAGTGAGCATGACGGTGTGGGAGTGTGAATCAGAGTGAACATTCCTGGCTGGGAGTGTGTTTGGGAGAGAGCTTGACGGTGTAAAGTGTTTAGGAGAGTGAGGTTGATGGTGTAGGAGTGTGTGGGAGATTGAGCGTGACGCTGGAGGTGTGTGTCAGAGAGTGAGCATGATGGTGTGGGACTGTGTGTGAGAATGAGCGTGAAGGTGTGGGAGTGTGTGGGGAGTGAGTGTGGCGGTGGGGAAATGTGTGGGGGAGTGAGCGTGATGGTGTTCTAGCAGTGAGGGTTACCATGTGGGAGTGTGTGAAACAGTGAGCGTTATGGTGTGGGAGTGAGTGTAATGGTTATGAAGTGTGCAGGGGGTGAGTGTGATGGTTACGGAGAGTTTGGGGGAGTGAACTGTGATGGTGGGGGAGTATGTGGGTGGTGGTGTGTGCGGGGGAGTGATTGTGACTGTGTGGGAGTGTGCGGGGCTGTGA
>NC_057758.1:4705747-4712738 GCF_004010195.1 Chiloscyllium plagiosum
GATAGCTCATATTGACCCATCCAATGTTACATGTGACTCCAAAGCAACAGCACTCTGGGTACGACTAGCCTGCTCTGTTGTACATGTAAGTCCAGACCTATAGCACTGTTCATGTTGTTTGACCCGCTCTGGCCTGACATGTCCCACCAGACCCACTTCACGGTGGTTGCGACTAAACTGCGAATGAAATGTCGGCTTTTGCTTTACGTTGGAAAGAGGACCTACCTTAAGCAGCTTCCCAGGCAGGATATTCCATCTTTCTGCCGTCCTCTGAATGAAACAGAAAATCTCATTTCACTCCTCAGCCAATTGTTCGTCAGGCAAAGCTATTCTGCTCTGGTCTTAGACACTCCCCTGCAATGGAGGGTTTCAAAACTTTGGAATTCCTTCCTTGAAAAGGCATATTCACAGAGATTCCTGACAAGCAACGGGATGAAAGCTGATTAAGGAATAGGTAGGAATGCAGAGTTGAGGAACAATCATGATCCAGTTGAATAGAAACTGACTGAAGTATGCGTAATATGGATTGAAAGAAAAAAAACGTCTGGAAAAGCTCAACAGGTCTGCTATCTTCAATGGAGAGAAATCATAATTAATGTTTTGGGCCGAGCGACTCTTCCTGAGGACTCAGTTCTGAGGGGAGAAAGTGAGGTCTGCAGATGCTGGAGATCAGAGCTTGAAAATGTGTTGCTGGAAAAGCGCAGCAGGTCAGGCAGCATCCAGGGAACAGGAGAGTCGACGTTTCGGGCATAAGCCCTTATCCAGTTCGGAGGAAGGGTCAGTCGACGAGAAGGGTTAACTCAGACTTCTCTGCACGGATGCTGCCGAGCCCTGCCGAACTTTTCCAGTAATTTCTGTTGCACGTCGCGTGATTGATTTGTAGGCTAGCAGACTCGAAGGGCTGAGTGGTCTCCAGTTGCTCTTATATTCTGTGTATGAATGACTCCACGGAGAACGTCTGGCTGCCTCTCCTACGGTTGCCTGCTGACGGAATACGAACACTCTTTCAGAGTTCTGCCCGTCAATGGTTCATTCACCTCCTGATGCAAGTCAACCCTGCTGTTACGTTTCCTCCCTGTTTGCACAATGTGGACAGAATTGACACAAATTTTGTTTCTTTTTTGGTGTTCGGCCAGCATGCAGGATGAATTTTGTCTCCTGATCCGAGCAAGCGTGACTCCCAATTTCCATCCCTGTCTTGGAGCTCAGAACGCGAGAACACGGGTGAGTCTCAGTGTGGTGCAACAGGGTGATGCCTAACCCCCCTCTGAGTGAAACATCGCGCCTCCTATCCCTTCCACAAAGGAAGGGTGCAGAATGATTCAGCGACTTTGCCTGCAGGCTGTGGTTTGTGTGTGATCGACCGTCGAATCAGAGAATCCAGGAAAGGGTAGGCGAGGCACTTCAGCCCATCGAGTCCGCACCGTGAAATGCAAAATAAAAGCTACGCGTGTGACTCGTTGCAAAACTTAGCGCATAGCTTTCACTTGTTCGGGCACTTCATGTGGTTGATGCAAGAGATTTTCAAAGATTGCGAGGTTGGCCACCAGAGCTACCCGCCCAGCCGAATAATTCCAGATCCCACAATCCTCCCGTTGAAAGGTTTCCTCGTCAACTCCTCCCCAAATCTTTTCCTTTCAATTTCAATAGACAATAGACAATAGGTGCAGGGGTAGGCCATTCTGCCCTTCGAGCCTGCACCACCATTCAATATGATCATGGCTGATCATTCCTAATCAGTATCCTGTTCCTGCCTTATCTCCATAACCCTTGATTCCACTATCCTTGAGAGCTCTATCCAACTCCTTCTTAAATGAATCCAGAGACTGGGCCTCCACTGCCCTCTGGGGCAGAGCATTCCACACAGCCACCACTCTCTGGATGAAGAGGTTTCTCTTCATCTCTGTCCTAAATGGTCTTCCCCGTATTTTTAAGCTGTGTCCTCTGGTTTGGCACTCACCCATCAGTGGAAATATGTTTCCTACTGCCAGAGTATCCAATCCTTTCATAATCTTATACGTCTCAATCAGATCCCCTCTCAGTCTTCGAAACTCAAGGGTATACAAGCCCAGTCGCTCCAGTCTTTCAGTGTAAGGTAATCCCGCCATTCCAGGAATTGACCTCGTGAACCTACGCTGCACTCCCTCAATAGCCAGAATGTCTTTCCTCAAATTTGGAGACCAGAACTGCACACAGTAATTTCAAACCATGCCACCTGGTTATTGCCCTTTGGACTGAGGGGAGCAGCTTTGCACTGCTCACTCTGCCTGTGGCCCTCACGCACCAAACAGCTCTCACCGCTACCTTCTCTTCTCCAAAACCAACAGCCCAAGTAGATCGGGTTTCACTTTGTGGATAAATTGATCCATAGCATATAAATCCGTGCAGCACAGGAGTGGCCCCTTCTGTGCCCCATAGTACCATTTTAAACTAATTATATCTGCCTGCACGTGGTTTGTATCCCTGTATAGTCTGTCTTTTCATCTGTCAACCTAAACCCATTTTAAGCTTTGCTCTGATATTCACTTCTGTTACCTCCCCTGGCAGTGTGCTCCAATGACCCACAGCCCTCACTGTTAAAAAGAACAACTCAACATTCCTCACATGATTCCATAAATGTTTTTCTCCTCACCATCAATCTCTTTGTATGGGTATTTCACCTATCTGCCATGGGGAAACAACAAAAGCTCTACCTGGGTAAACTAAACTAACCTCGCATCGTTTTCTGAGCTGCTGACACGTCCTCCCTCCTACTCCCCCAACATTCCTACGCTGTGGTGATCTGGACTGAACATGGTCTTCCGACGGTCACCGAAGTCCTGCCCAGCAGCTCAGCCGCGACAGTGACAAAGCCATCCGCGTCCCTCCTTCTTGTCACTCTGTTAAAGCAGTGATCTGAATTGGGGCACTGAGACTTGGACAATTCCATGTTTGCAGGTGTCATTCAGTTTTGGTCATGTGTCTGAGAAAGCAGTGGGGCAAGGCTCAGTGGATTGACACCTTGAGATGGCAGATCGCTCCAATCGAAAACTCGAATCTTTTCCAGCGTTGTTAGGTTGTCTTTTGTTCATCGCTGGCAAGAAGGACACGCAGCACCCGCAGAAATATGGACATGTTCCTTCATTCTTTACTGAAACATTTTCACCCACAGGGTACTATACTGCAATAACTTCTGTCTAAATCGCATGGAATGATTGGATCGAGGAGACAGAGGAAAAGAGAAAAATATTTTTAAAATGTGAACATTCGACATAGGAAGCTACCATCCTGTGGTCTCACTGAGGGGCACAAAGCTAGAAGAATACAGATTGTTGTCTCCCGTTTCTAATTAGAGGGTTCGAAGGGCCTGTACTGTGCTTCACTGTCCTCTCCAATGCCATATATATATCATTAAATCGAAGAGAGGTAGGTTTGTTAGTTGAACAGTATCCTGGTTGTCTGTTCGTTTCTGAAAACACAGGCACGAAGGTTGTGTTCCCTCCTTCAGTCTTTTCTCTCTCTCTTTCCCTCTCTCTCTTTCTCTCTCTCCATTTCTCACTCTCTCACTCTCCCTGTCCCTTCACGAGGTAATATCAATCAGTCTGGGTGAAGGATATGTTTCCTTTCTGCCGCCCCGTGCTTAACAAGCTGTAACCGTGAGACACACAAGATGCAGCCCAAAATCTACTGATACTTGGACAGTCCATTGCTTCGGACGCATTTTTCGAAGCTCCCGAATTCGAAGGTCAGTATTTTTCCTCCCATTGCACCATTCCCAGGTACATGCGAAAGTCATTCACTCCCTCCATTCCGACATCGCAGCGAACTGAGTCATGTCCAAAATTCATTTCTTTCGTTGAAACTTCATTCACTTTCAATAAATGAAATCAATGTTTCCTGTTGGATCAGAATGATTTTCGCAAATTATCCGTTATCCCTCTTCCACAGGCATTCCCCCTCTGTCAGTCCTCTGCACACCATCTCCTAACCTCATCACCCCCTCTCCTGTGTGATCATCCAGGCCACCCCCTTAGTTTGACACCAGGGCTTGTTAATATCCCAACTCTTAGCCCTTCTATCATAATGGGAAGATTGAATCCAACAGATAGGAGACTTGTCCCGGTCCGGAATGCGACCATTTATCGCTTGGTCTAATACTGGTTCCTCCGAGCAAGGAATAATTAATTAGTTAAAGTTTATCTTTAAGGGAACCTACTATAAAAGATGTACTTGTTTCTGCTACTGTATAAGGCATCAGTCAGTCTGCAGTTTGAATATATTGGACACTTTTGACCGTCTTACTTCAGAAGGCATACAGAGTCAATTCAGAGGTAGCTCAGTCAGTTGAGTCAAGTGGTGAAGGTTTGGCTTATGAAGAAGGTTTAAACAGTTAAAACCACTAATCTCCCAGTAGTTAGAAGAATGGGCTGAGATGAAATCGGAGTCTGCAAAATGCTAAGTCTCACTGATAAAGTCAATGTGGAACGGATGGTTCTTCAGATCGGGCGATGTAGAAGGACCGGTAATTGTTTTAGAATAAAGAATAAAGAATAATTGAAAGCAGAGATGGGGACGAATTACTTTCTTCTGAGTGTCGTCAGTCTGTGGAACTCACTGTCACAGACTGCAGTGGATGTTAAATATAAAAAGTATGTGGACAGATTTTTAACTGAAACCGTGTTGAAGGGAGGCGATGGGAATGTGGAGTTGGGGTTGAGGTAAGTTCAGCCATGACTGCATTAAATTATCAGAGGCTTGAGGGGTTGAGTCCCCTTCTCCTTTTCCTCGTTCTTCTTGTTTCACACAATATGGCTAATGCTAGGCTCGATTTGTATAGTGAGGAACTGACATAAGCCCTGTACGCTTCCCTCCACGAGCATCACTCTGTGGCGTCCAAAATGTACAAGTGATTCAAAATGTTGATCGCCTGTGCCAAGTAGTACTCACAGATTTGATCATGTTCTTCTGTGTGTATATTCCAGCAAAAGTCCGCATTTCAATAACATTTGTTGTTTGAATTATTGGAAGGCAGCCTACCATTCCCCTCCCTTTCAGACTTCCAAATGCCCCATGCCTCTGCTTTTCACGGATTGCAGCTTGGTTAAGACTCACCGAGTTAGATACGACTTTGGCTTAGGGAAAATAATGGTGGGAAGTTGTAACAGGGCATTGAAATGAATTCAAAGGCAACCAGGGGAAAAATAAAACTTGTCGCATCAGGAAGCTGATTGAGTTAATTGACAACACGAGTGGTAGACAAAGGACAACCCTTGAGCATGTTTTAAATACATTTCAAGAAGGCTTGATATAAGGTGCTCCACCGCGGAAATAAAATGCATGGGGTCTGGTAGGAAGTAGGCAGGAGCTACCTTGGGACATGTACAGCTTTTCAAGTCGTGCGACAGACGGTTGCTGGACGAAACCTCAAATATTTGCTGTATTTCCAAATCGTTCAAACACAGAGATGTGAGGAAAATTTGCCAATTTTGTGGATGGCAGAAAGATAAGCAGAAGGTTTGTGTTGGACCTGCACAGCTTGGGCACAGCTGAAATATTGCTTGCCCGTCTGGTCACCACAATACAGGAAGGAAGTGTTTGCTCTGGCAAGTTCAATTGGAGTCTCGAGTTTCCACACCAGCAATTTCTCCACATCTCTGTCTTGATTCTGCAGCCCCAAACTGTTTCCTCCCGTTCTAGACGTCAGGAAACACCAGCTCGACCTTGACTTTGTCTTGCTTTCAGGCAGCTCACCCAGACTCACAGAGTCGTACCGTTGAGTGAATTTTGTTTTGTGAACATAGAAATAAATGCAAGAGGAGGTATTCAGTGAGGCCAGGCGCAAAGGGGCAGATAACAGACCTTTGCTGGACAAGTGAGAGAAAGCAAAGAAGTAATAAATTAGGTGGGACTGTTTTCACAGGAGAGAAGAAGGCGAAGGGGAGATTGGAGGGATGTTTTCAAAATCCTGACACGAGGCTCAACTGAACACATAGGGAGAAGGTTTTACCATTTGTACAAGGAACACGAATGAAAGGGGTGTACAGTTAACATAGTGTGCAAATGAAACAATAGTGAAGTGAGGAAATTTTGTATTCACCCAGTGGCTACTCGGGGTCTGGAGTGCATGGTCTGGAAAGATAGGCGAGGCAGGTTCAATACAAACTTTCAAGGCGGAAGTTGGATGTTTGTTGAATTGGAAATGAGATGCAAATGTCTGTGGAAAGAGTCCGGAAATTTCCATCAGGGAGATCAGGAACAGGACTGTGAACAGCGGGCAAAATAGCATCAGGGTGCGCCCGAAATAATCTGGGGGGGGATTCTGTGACATTGCAATTTGGACTAGCTCCCTGACACTTCCACCGAGCAGGAACAGACATGGAAAACTCTCCTTATTTCCTTACAGGGTATAACAACGACCGTGAAAAAGCTGGTGGGATGTGCTCGGTCAATGTGTGCACAGCACTTCCAGTGGAATCTGCCATGAGGCTGTGCCTGTTTGAACAACGCTGTTGGAAGAGTCGGGGATCTCAGTGAAGCCTTGGGGACCCTGACTTCATTCGATAATTGCGATGACTGTGAATGTTGTGTAGGGTCTCCGAAATTCGTTGTTCCCTGAGAGGTGTAAATTAAACTGGCTGAATTGTGAACCACACATTGTCCGTGTCCCATGTGCTGCCACATAGACATGCCCGGGAAAAGTCAGGACGTCTGGCATAGAGAGAGAGAGGGAAGCAGTGTCAACATTTTGGGTCTGGTTGGACCTTTCTGCAGAGAGAAACACAACTGTTCTTCCACCAAATATGGACAGGGAGAAGAAGGGTGAGCAAGAGAGAGAGTGGGAGAGAGAGAGAGGGAGAGAGAGAGAGGGAGAGACAGAGTGGGAGAGAGAGAGAGGGAGAGAGAGTGGGAGAGAGAGAGAGAGGGAAAGGTCTGGATATAAACCCCACTGCACAGGGTCAGAGAGAGAGAGGGAAGGGTCTGGATATAAACCCCACTGCACAGGGACAGAGAG
>NC_057758.1:4714833-4736150 GCF_004010195.1 Chiloscyllium plagiosum
AGAGAGAGAGTGGGAGAGAGAGTGGGAGAGAGAGAGGGAGAGAGAGAGTGGGAGAGAGAGAGAGAGGGAGAGAGAGAGAGTGGGAGAGAGAGGGAGAGAGACAGAGTGACACAGAGAGAGGGAAAACACAGAGGGAGAGATATTGTTCAAGATCGGGGATGATAAATAATCGCGAGTGCAGAGGAATGAGGTTTGAATGGAATCAGTCATGATCGGGGATTTGATTCCAAGTTACAGGATACTGAGAGACCTGGATAGAGTGGACATGGCGAAGATGTATCCGCCAATAGGAAAGGCTGGGATCCGAGCGCAACGGAGCAACCCTCTTGAACTGATTTAAGGCAGAATTTCTTCATCGAGAGGATGGTGATCCTTCAAACTCATTGCCTCAGAAGCCTGGGGAGGCCAGGTCATTGAGTACATTTCAGTCAGGAATACAGAGGCTCTTGCTTGGTAAAACGATTAACGGTTATGGGGCAGGGAGGGGTAGGTGGCCGGCAGAAGCCTGGTGTTGAGAAAGCCATCAGCTTTGATCGAATGTTGGAGCAGATTCAGGGGCAAAATGCTTACATTCGGTACCTGTGTTCCACTATCTTGTGCAATGGGGTAGCAGGCTGGAATGGCCAAGCCGCTGATTCCAGCCCCTTATGCCTGTACTGGCGGCTTGTCAATGCAGATGGAGCTCCACATTGTCAAATGGCAATGCCAATAAAAGGGTGCGAGTCGAGGTTGCACAGCAAGAGCCTACCACACTGTCCGAGAGCTCACACTGAGAAACAATCTCCCAGTCAGTGGGTTTAACCAGTGGGAGCACCGTTCGGTCGGAGTCTCTCAGTGTAACATGGGTGGAATGGAGAGTCAAGAGGACTGACAACTCGCTGAGAGCTGACATTGCCCTGAGCACAGTAATGTCAACGTCTGAGTAATGAAGGGGCAGCAAGCACTCTCTGGGACAGGCTGCACTGACGTCTGCACTCACTGCTGGAAAGGTAGATCTGGTGGGGGGTGGGGCGCCACAATGTGGCAGGCTCAGTCCTGATACAATCCCGCACTAACACACAGTCAATCTAACGTGAGCGCTAAGTGGAGGTGAGTTACTCTGGAACAAACATTGCAGGGTCAGAAGCAGGGAATTGGGGGAAGGGTTACTCTGCAAAAAGATCTCCAGATATGCCAGGATGACCACACGATAGCGAGACTTTGATTCCTGGTGCTATTCTCTACCCTCACCTACCCACTGGCAAGTTCATTAACACATTCATCCATCCGGTGAGGCTCAGTGGACAAGGATCCTGAGGTCTAACGCTATGGAGGTGGGCTGCAAAGTGGCTCTCCATTGGGAGGAGATTCCAGTTGGTTGGAGCAATTCCCGGGTCCCAAGAATTGATTGGACCAAACGTGGCCAATGGCAGAGATGTAGGTCTTGAATATGTAACCCCCCCCCCCCCGCCTTCCCTTCTGCGATAAACTGGGAAATGAGCAAGTGGTTGCACCACAGGAGAAAAGGGACTCTGTACATCTCGCACAACGCCACAGCTTCTGAGGGCATGTGATTAACCGTGTGTGTGTGTGTGTGTGTCTGAGAGAGAGAGAAAGAATGTGAGTGTGTGTGTGTGTTTATAATAAAAGGCTGTCAAAACATTTTATTAAAAGTCGATCAGAAATCTGTTTTAATGCACTGAGAAGTTAGAGACATATATCATTGTCTTTTGGATTCACTCCTGACACACAGGCATCTCTGGCTGTCCAGCATGTATTGCCCGCCACTAGTTTCCACTTTAACAAAGGGGCTGTGCTTTCTTGAATCGCTGCTGTCCATGTGCTAGCGGGAGGCTCACTGTGCTGTTTGGGAGTCCGTTCAGGAATGAGATCCAGTGACCCAGAAGGAAAGTCCTGATTGGACTGGAGCACAGTCACTCAACTACCCATCACATTATGGCCAAAAGAATGTGTGTGTGTGTGTGTGTTTATAATAAAAGGCTGTCAAAACATTTTATTAAAAGTCGATCAGAAATCTGTTTTAATGCACTGAGAAGTTAGAGACATATATCATTGTCTTTTGGATTCACTCCTGACACACAGGCATCTCTGGCTGTCCAGCATGTATTGCCCGCCACTAGTTTCCACTTTAACAAAGGGGCTGTGCTTTCTTGAATCGCTGCTGTCCATGTGCTAGCGGGAGGCTCACTGTGCTGTTTGGGAGTCCGTTCAGGAATGAGATCCAGTGACCCAGAAGGAAAGTCCTGATTGGACTGGAGCACAGTCACTCAACTACCCATCACATTATGGCCAAAAGAACTGAATTACAGACGTGAGGAGACAGTGACAGGTCTTGACATCGAGATCGCATTTGACCGAGCTGGAATAAATGGCTATCAAGAGGAAAATGCTCCAGTGATTGGGACCATACCCAGAAGACAGGCCAAATGTCGAGGTTGTTGGAGGTCAGTAATCTCAGTCCCAGAACATCTCGACATGTGTTCCTTAAGATAATGCCCAAGGCCAAATTATCTTCAGCTACTCAATCATAATTTCATGAGTGGGGATGTTGCTGATGAGTGTCCAATCTTGCTCATTATTTGCATCCACGTAGGTATGGAAACAGTCCATTTTTAATTCCAAGATCTGTACGATGTCGAGGCGAGGCTGACATGTGGCAATGCCAATGTGAGCATGGCTGATGCTGGAGATTAGAGTCCAGAGTGGGTTTCTAGAAAAGCACAACCTGCCAGGCAGCATCCGAGGAACAGGAAAATCGACGTTTCCAACAAAAGCCCTTCATCAGGAAGGGATGCCGCCTGGACGACTGTGCTTTTCCAGCACCACATTCTCCACTGATAAGTTGCAAGTCACATCCACGTCATACAAATGCCAAGTTATGAACCCTACCAAGAACAGACAATCTAATAATTGCCCCTTCCCATCCAATGGTGTTACAATCAATGAGTCACCACTATCAACATCCTGGGATTTACATTTGATAAGGAATTAAACTGGATTCACCACGTAAACACATTAGATATAGCAACAGGTCAGAGACTTGGAATGCTGTGACCAACGACTCTACATAATCTAAAAGATACAGGTCATGAGTTTTATGGATTACCGCCCACTTGTATGGATTAATGCAGCTGCAACAATACGTAAGAAGACTTGCATCATTCAGGACAAAGTACACTGCATTATATTCCCAACGAGCCAGTCGCTGCAACGCCCACACTCAGAAGCAGCACTGTGTACTTTTATGCAGGATGTCTGGACCAAATTCTGCAGGGTTGCCTCAGATCGCACTGTCAAAACTTTGCATGGGAATGCTTTACCTGCAAGATCTCCTCTAAGTCACTCACATCCTGACTTCGAACAAAGAACAAAAAAATAGTAGATCACAGGGACAGGCCCTAAATCCTCCAAATCTTATGTCCTAATCAAACTAAAACTCAAGCCTTCTGCCCTTAAACAGTCCGTATTCCCGTAACCATCCAGAGGCCTCTTTAGCATCGCTGTGATTACATTCACCACCTCATGTGGCAGTGCGGCTCCGGCCGATCTCGCTGTGAAATTCTTCCTTTGCACACCTCCATTGGTCAATACTGATACAAAGTCTTCATGAAGCAGCTCTCCACTTTCCGTGGCTCCATGCATACCTTCAACGCCACACCCTTTATCCTTACTGCACTCTTTCTTCTCATATATGCATGAAACGTCTTGGGATTGTCCTCGACCCTGCTTGTTAAATAAATGTCGTGGCCCCCTTTTCGGCTTCCTAATTCCACATTTAACTTCGTTCCTAATTTTCTCTCTATTCCCAAAGGGCTTGTACTCGCCTGGATCTATTTTACGCTTTTTTTTCCCCCTTTTGGCTAAGCTTACAATTCCCCTTGTTCTCCATGGTTCCTGTTTCTTGACAGGACTAACCTTCATTTGCTTTAAAATGTCCTGAAGTTTAATCAACTTTTCTGCACAAGCTTCCCAGTTGCCAGACGCGCAGTTTCCCTCAAATAGCCGTCCATTCCATATTCACCAGTCCCTATCCAATTAAAGACAAATTGGCCCTTGCTGAATTAAGATCTCTCACCGGAGATTCACTCTTAATTCACTCTTATCATTGTCCACGACTATTCGAAATCTTATGCAATTCTCGTCAATAAGTCCAAAATGCTCTCCTACTGAAACATTGCCCTCCTGTCCTGGCACATTCCTTAATATCAGGTCTAGTGTGGCCGCGTTTGTGTTTGGATTGTCATCGCACTGTCTCAAAGAAACCTCCTAATCAATCTAATAATTTGCTCTCCATCCGATCCCCCGGAACAAAGTGAGTCCCAATCAATAAGAGAAATTTTGCCGTCACCAACCACAACTACCCTGTTTTCTTCAAACGGTTTCAGTATCTCACTACATGTCTGCTCCTCTGTCTCCTCCAGTCCCTTTGAGCCGGGCGATGTCTCTCGGCCTATTCTCACTCTAGTCTATGCCTATCTCAGTCTCACATTTGTCCCGACTCCCTGTACTTGCTGGCTCGTTGTTCTGATTCTGATCACATACTACGCTGGGTTGAATCCTCCCGAAGATCTCTAGCAAATGTATTTGGAAGTATACTGCTGCTTGGTCACTGTCACTGGGTCAAAGTCATGGAATTCCCTCCCTGATATCATTGTGAGTCAACCCACAGTGATGACCTGCAGCCATTCAAGAATGATGCGCATCACCGCGTTCCGAAGGGGAAGCAGGGGTCAGCAATAAAAGCCGGGCAGCCAATAAAGCACATGTCCCACAAATTAACCTAAACATGAAATTCCATGTCATGTTCCAATTTAAGGATCCAACCTCTGGGACACCCGGGAAAAAAAAAACACCTCTGGAACACCCGGACCAACCAACCCAATCACACTTCAACTCCCCCTCCCACTCCACCAAGGATATGCAGGTCTTTGGACTCCTCCATCGCCAGACCACAACAACACGACGGTTGGAGGAAGAGCGCCTCATCTTCCGCCTAGGAACCCTCCAACCACAAGGGATGAACTCGGACTTCACCAGTTTCCTCATTTCCCCTCCCCCCACCCTGTCTCAGTCAAATCCATCAAATTCAGCACCGCCTTCCTAACCTGAGATCTTCTTCCTGACCTCTCCGCCCCCACCCCAGTCTGACCTATCACCCTCACCTTGACCTCTTTCCACCTATCGCATTTCCGACGCCCCTCCCCCAAGTCCCTCCTCCCTACCTTTTATCTTAGCCTACTGGCACACCCTCCTCATTCCTGAAGAAGGGCTTATGCTCGAAACGTCGATTCTCCTGCTCCCTGGATGCTGCCTGACCTGCTGCGCTTTTCCAGCAACACATTTTCAGCTCTGATCTCCAGCATCAGCAGACCTCACTCTCTCCTCAACTGGTAATGGAAAAGGTAAGGAAAGCTTTGGTCTATATTTCAAAGTGAATAGTGTGCCAAGTTAGTTTGTGCAAAGGTACATTTCAGACCCCTGCTGAAATGTTGCCAGCAGTTTTTTTTATCGCCCTGATAAGGAAATGGATGGTGATTGACTGAGCAAGAATTTATTACTCATCCATAATTTCCATCTGTTCATTGCCTTGGTATATACATATATTTAACTCTGTCAGCTCTGGTCAATATTTCGGAACACACCATCTTTTAAACTAACATATCAAGAACGGTCTACTCTTGTTTAGAAAAGGACAGTGACTAGGCCATTATTGGAACATTGCGTGAAATTCTAGTCCCTCTGCACTAGGATGGTTGTTAAGAAACTTGAAAGGGTTTAGAAATGACTTACAAGGATGTTGCCAGCGTCGTCCGGTTTCAGGTACAACGCGCGAGTGTCGGAGGCTGAGAGATGACCACATGGAGGTTTGTGATGCCATGAGGAGCATGAATATGGTAAACAGAAAGAGATTTTGTTTTCGCCCGGGTGAAGGAATCCGAAATGAAAGACTATAGGTTTGAAATGGAAGGGGAAAGATTGATAAGCAATGCCAGGTGCAAATGTTTGCAGGCAAGTAATGAATGAGCTGCTGGGTGAAATCGTGAATGCTGAGCCATTGCAACATTTAAAAGGCTTTTGGGTAGGTATTTGAGTAGGAAGGGCTTAGAGGAATATCAGCAAATACTGGCAAATGGGTTTAAATTCATATAGGATACCTGGTTGGCACGGATGCATTGGGTGGGAACGTCTCTTTATGCACTGTATATCTGTGTGATTCGATGAGCTCATGAACCTGCCAAAATGTTCATCATTGCATCTGGGTGATCTTTATGTACAGGCCAATGTAGAGAATGGGAGATATTGGACTGTGGGATTGGCTTTGTTAGTGCTGGTGGTTGTGGTGGAAAAGTTTGCATATTTAATCATTCCAAAGCATCAATAGGAAAGTGAGTGATGGTGGACGCTGAAATTCTGAAATAATCCCTCTAAAATATCCCATTAAAGAATTCTCTACTGGAGATTTTACTGCGTTTTTTTCCTCCTCCCTCCAGTAGTGCCAATGGGCTTGAAGTGTATTCCTTGTGTTTCTCGATTAGTTTTCTGTATAAAACTGCAGTTAGAGCATCTCTGGCCTCCACAATCCTAATACCTTTCCCTCCATATGTATTCTTGTCTTCTTCATGTTAATCTGCCCACCACATGTAATGTATCCATACTGATCAATTTTCCTAGTGTCTCTCGATTATTCTCTCCATTTGGAAATAAAAAGATAACTATGGACATACATACAGTGAGATTCAGTTTTTTCGCTGACTCCTCTCCCATATCTGCATTTAGAAAGATTGAATGGATTTCCCAGCAGGACATTCCTTATTTATTAAATCCTATATCCCACTTTGCAGTGAGTGTTTGATTGAGGTTTTATGCCACACGCCTGGAATGTAGCACTTGATTCGAGAGACAGTCATGGAATGCGATTTGGAGTCAGCATGTTTGATTATCTGCTTGATCGGTTTACTCGAATTAAATGGTTTGTCATTCAACCAGATTAATACTATCATGGGAGAGTTTGCTCAATATAAAAGGCGCTTGCCATTTAAGAAATGACTAGATTTCAGTAATAAAAATCATTGACACCGCAACATCAGTGCCTAGTTTTAAAAATGATGTGGTCGGTAATCTTACAGGGTAGAGGGTATTTATTACACTATAATTGCAGCTGTTGGTGTTAGTCATAACACTGTCACACCAGTCTTTGCTGTATAACATAATATTTAACCGTACTGTAATATTCATGTTTGAAATTTAACATATTTTCCAGGATTAATTCAGTTCCAGCAAAACCTTTCTCCCAGAAGCTGAACGGGAAAGTCTTCTTTTGCTCTGACTACAGATTAATAAACACTCCGAACGTTTTGGAATTCTAACATAAAACACTTGTTCTAAATCATTGAAATATTGTGGCATATACTGTTTGAAAAAAAGTGCTTAAATTGTTTGATAAATAGGCTTGAGTGTGCTTATGACTTTTCTACAGGAGACACATAAATACGATGATTAGATGTCAAGATAAGCCACTAGGTGATTTTCCTCTCTTGATCATCGTATTGTATGTGCCTACTCATTGCCATACACTAATACAACATTCAATCCTTGGTGATCCATTGGACCTGTTCTCATTGGGCGCAGTTTGGCTTGGTTGTAATCTGAGTACACTCATCCGCAACGGTTAGGTGTTTTTTAGTTACATCATCCGAAACTATGACACAGAGGGGCTAAGTTCATAAACATCAGGGCAAGTGATTTCATCTTCTTATGTATGCCTTGTACAAATAGTGATACGTGTTATATTCTTTTATAGGTATCCATGCTGCATTATATCTGTTGGTTGGTACAATGTAATAAGACAATATGAATGTTGGCATTATCTTCCGATCAGTTGAGAATGATATGCTATCTTTGGTCTGTGCTTTTTTGTGTGTGCCACATTTAGATGTTGCCTCGTGTGTGTTTAATGCGTGATAATCTGCATGGCTTCCTCTGTCCAGATTTCTTCTTCATCGTACCATCTGCATATCCTTGATTACTATGATCTGCTTCTACTGATAACCAACAAATCTTTTCATTGTACCCACGGGACGATAAATCAAATCGAGTCAAATCAAAGCATAGATTGCCCAAAAGAAAGAGGACTAGTGTTGTGGTGTCAAGATTCACCATTACGGCACGTATTCGAGAATAAAAGAAGGTTCAAATCCAGGGTAGCAGGAATTGAATGTGAACAACTCGTACAAACCTGTAAGCACAAGTGCTGTTCTCCTCTTGCAATGTCTTGACTCGAGTTTCTAACCAGAAATGGCTGAAAATCGATCAAATGTGAAAACAACTGTCAACCAAATAAAATAGGGCAAGGCCATCTGGAATAGAACAATTCAGAATGCATACGGAAGAATGATGTGCCAGAATGCAACTGGGGAACGAATAATTTTCATTCTGTCCAGATGGACGTTGCGAATGACCCGCATTCGAACTATTCCTGGTATGACCACAACGTACAAAAGTGACACATTTACAGAGGCTCCAGTTTTCTCGAGTCAGGATCACAGTTTCAACTACAAGGGGCAAAGATTCAAGGTGAAGGGGGGAGGTTTGAGGGAGATGTGCGTGGGAGGTTGCTTTTCACGCAGAGGGTGGTCGGAGCCTGGAAGCTCTGCAAGAACAAGTGGTGGAAACACGGTTCGCTTGGTGGCATTTAGGAGTCATCTCGATGGTGACATGACGAGGAAGAGAATAGAGGGATAGTGACTGAACAAGGGCAGAAAGTTTGCTTTTATTTTATTTGGGCCTGATGGTCAGCACAGGCTTGGAGGGCCAAAGGCCCTATGATGTACTTCATTTCGGATCATTAGCTTTTGTTCTTACCACATGAGGAGACAGTGAGGTCTGCAGATGCTGGAGATCAAAGATCAAAATTCCTGAAGAAGGGCCTGTGCCCGAAACGTCGAATCTCCTGTTCCCTGGATGCTGCCTGACCTGCTGTGCTATTCCAGCAATAAAGTTTCAACTTCTTACCACATGAAACAAGCAGAAACAGCTCATAAATGAAAGTGACTGTGGTAGATTGATCATCATGTTATTTCCGTTCATTATGAAAAGAATCATTGTGGCAAACTTTTTTTTTCTGCAGCAATTTTTTTTTAAAAATTGGCAGAAATGCAAAGAACCAGGATTCCTAAAGAAAAAGGTGCCAAAGAGTTCTGGGTGAAGAAATCAACGTTAGTGCATCAACCTATTTTATTTTCTTCTCTTTCCAATGGCAAACTGCAGATTATAACTGAAAAAAAAATAGAGGGAAACAGAGGTCTTGGTAAATAATGCCAAGTTCCATTGCCTGAGAAAGCTGTAAATCTGAAACGGCCAAAAGTAAGTCTTTTGCTAAATTCCACCAGCCTAGAGCCAGTAAACTATGCTTTGATGTAAATTAGTTATCATTTGGACTAACTATAAATTCAACAGCTGATTTGACGATGAATTATTTATTTACAGACAACAAGCAATTTACCATTTACAAAATCCCGTGCAAGAGCTGTAATGAACACTATATTTGGACAAACAGGCAGAAAACTTGCCAGCAGAACACATGAACATCATCTAGCCACAAAACGACATGACCCTCTCTCACTAGTATCCGTACATACAGATAAGGAAGGAGACCACTTCGACCGGGACAACATATCCATCCTAGGAAATGCCAAACACAGGCACGCACGAGCATAGCTCCAAGCATGGCATTCCAACTGGAACTCTATCAACAAGCATATTGACTTGGACCCCATTTACCTTCGAGGAGAAAGTGAGGGCTGCAGATGCTGGAGATCAGAGCTGAAAATGTGTTGCTGGAAAAGCGCAGCAGGTCAGGGAGCATCCAGGGAACAGGAGAATCGACGTTTCGGGCATAAGCCCGATTCCTCAAGAAGGGCTTATTCCCGAAACGTCGATTGTCCTGTTCCCTGGATGCTGCCTGACCTGCTGCGCTTTTCCAGCAACACATTTTCAACCCCATTTACCTCCCCTTGAGAAAAAGAACAGGAAATGGAATCACCATAGGAAATGAGATCGCCACAGGAAATGACATCACCAACCCAATGAAACTCAAACATATAAATAGAAAGTAGGAATCATCAGCAGTGCTTCGTCCGGAGGCTCACTGAAGTTGTTACCTAGTATGGTGACGAAACGTCTGAAAATGAACCTTCCAGCTCAACGAACAAACCTACATCCATTTTTAAAAAATGTCTTTAGAGATTTTATTCATAGATCTAACAACAACGGGGAAGAATTTGTACTTGAAATAGTTTGTGCATGTGTTCAGCTTCCTGCATCTTGTTCCTGATAGAAATGGTTGTCAGAGAGCATTACCGAGTGGGATGGGTCTTTGATGATGTTGGCAACCTTTCCGTGGCAACAGGACTTTTACATACAGCCCACGAATGGGAGATTGGCTTCTGTTATGGTCTGGTCTAGGCACGCAAACTTCTGTACTTTCTTAAGGTTTTGCTCAGAGCATTTGCCATACCAGGCTGTTGTGCACCTGGACAGTATGTTCTCTATGGTCCATCTGTAAACGTTGGCGAGGATCGTGACGGAAATGCCAAATTTCTTGAGCCGCGTGAGCAAGAAGCGTTGTTGTTGCACCTTCTTGACTGTTTAATGGACGTGGGAAGTCGAGGACACCTATGAACTTAAAGCTCTCAACCCTCTCAAACTCCACCTAGTTTATATAGATACCGGTGTGTTCTCCTTCTGTCTTTCTGAAGTAAATTATCATTACTTTAGTTGTGCCAACGTTGAGAGAGAGATTGTTATCATTACACGTAACAACGCACTCAATCTGTTTTCTCTACATCGTTGTTTGATAAACTTCCTTGCACGGTGGTGTCTTCAGTAAACTTGGAGATGGCCTTCGTTCGGCAAGAAAGCTGTGGATGTACAGGGAGTACAGTAGGGGGCAAATAACGCATTGTTTGGGGGCTCCAATATTGAACGTTTTGACGGAGGAGGTGCAGCTGATTGCGCTCTATGGGTCAGCAAGCTCAATATCCTGTTGCAAAGGGTGGGCCTGGACTCTATCTCAAAGTTTTGAGATCAGTTCTGGATATGAAAGTGGGGTTGAACGCGGAGCTGTAGTCAGCATTCAAGTTATGAAACGAAAAGAACTCTCACACTTCCTTTGCCACACAGTCAAATGGAAACATCCAATCTTCCCAGTATATGTAACAAGAGTGGTACTTGCCTCAGCCTCTTCCAGATTTTCTTATTGTTTCTGTATTTGGCCAATTGCCACCGTAGTTTTTCACCTCTATTTGTTGAACTGCCTTCAAGAAAACTGCTCAGAAAATTAAGGTTATGGACTCCCACAAAGGCTGATGCCTGGATAAAATATGGCTTAAGAAAGAACTGATTCATTCTTTGCAACGATTTGAGCTTGGCTTTCTGATCGAATTTAAGATGAGAAATCATTGGCGTGTTTGGACAAGTTCACTTGCTTTCTCAACGTCATACATTAATTAAAAATCCTCCCGACTCCCACATTCCTTCGAGGAGGAGAATATCTAACAAAAGTAGCAGCTTAGCATTAAATATTCAAACTTCCCTCATCAGGGCATGAGTTAACTTCAGAATCATTGATTCGAATGCTCACGAATTACTGAGCGAATTACCGACTTAATTCATAATTCGACACTAATTATTCAAAGAGCGAATAAGTGAACAGCAAATTCTCTGCACAAAGTACTTACATCACTCAAAACAAATGGACCCATAATCACAGAACCCTTGCTAGTGTAACGTGGTGCAATGATTAATTAACAAGATAACGTAGCAGGCCAACAATATTAATAACTCACATTTAATCATGAGATACTGAAAAAAATGTATGAGTCAGATTATGCAATCAAGGCAGTCTATGAGCATTTTTTTAACATTGGCCAGATTATTATCAAATTACAGATAAATGAGAATGTGACATTATTGCAGGTTGTGGATATTGGGGCACATGGTGACCCAGCGGTTAGCAATGCTGCCTGACAGCACCAGGAACCTGCATTCAATTTCAGACTCTTGTGGAATTTGCATCGCCTCCTGGATGTTCTGATATCCTTCGACAGGCGAAAAATGCCGAGTTTTCATAGTTGTTTGGGGTCGGTCTGCGTGGGATGGCCTTCAGAGGATTAGTCAGGACCTGATGGTGCGAATTGCTTGATTCCAAGAGTGCAGGTATTCTGTGATAATATCAACACTAATGGGGATGTGGAACTTTTAGAGAGAGATTATGAGAAGGGCACAGGCTGTTGGGAATGAAGCCCAGATGGAAAGGAACATGCGATTAAGAGATGATAACAATAATATTATCTCAAAGCTGTGGACCACAATGGGCGTTTTCAGCCTGTACAACAAATGTCCTTGCATCTTAAAAGGTCAAAAGGAAAAGAAGACGCAACTGACAGAGGTGCATGTTCGGTGACAACAAGATGCATTTTCCTCTGGTAATGCAGGTACCTGCCAGGGACAAAAACAAGGAGGAAGGGGATACAATGACTGTGGAATGGGTCATAAGTATGTAGGAGATCAAGACAACTGCTCTAAAGAACAAATAAGGAAACACAAACAATTGATGACAGGGGCACAAACGGATTTATGTGTAATAAGGCACACTGGAACATGGTACATGCATGGATTCTGGATCAGTGGTGCTGGAAGAGCACAGCAGCTCAGGCAGCATCCAAGGAGCTTTGAAATCGACGTTTCGGGAGCACCACTAATCCAGAATCTGGTTTCCAGCATCTGCAGTCATTGTTTTTAACCATGTTACACACATCCCTCGCCACAAAGACTGGAGTAATGACAGCATAACATTGCACTTCCTGGCTCTTGGTATGTCCAGGTGAAGTTGTAGTGTGTCTACAGTGATCGGCGTGAACCCTCGTTTAACGTATATTGATAAACGAAATTGAAAGGATAGCCGGATGCACTTTCAGGGTCATTCTTGCCTGATCACAGCACAGGACAGAATGTGTAATGGTGAATATAGCTCAAAGTTTGTGAGAAGATTTGTAGCTCGGGTGCTCGTTGTTGTGGTTCTGTTCGCTGAGCTGGGAATTTGTGTTGCAGACGTTTCGTCCCCTGTCTAGGTGACATCCTCAGTGCTTGGGAGCCTCCTGTGAAGCGCTTCTGTGGTGTTTCCTCCAGCATTTATAGTGATTTGTATCTGCTGCTTCCGGTTGTCAGTTCCAGCTGTCCGCTGCAGTGGTCGGTATATTGGGTCCAGGTCGATGTGCTTATTGATTGAATCTGTGGATGTGTGCCATGCCTCTAGGAATTCCCTGGCTGTTCTCTGTTTGGCTTGTCCTATAACAGTAGTGTTGTCCCAGTTGAATTCATGTTGCTTGTCATCTGGGTGTGTGGCTACTAGGGATAGCTGGTCGTGTCGTTTCGTGGCTAGTTGGTATTCATGGATGCGGATCGTTAGCTGTCTTCCTGTTTGTCCTATATAGTGTTTTGTGCAGTCCTTGCATGGGATTTTGTACACTACATTGGTTTTGCTCATGCTGGGTATGGGGTCCTTCGTTCTGGTGAGTTGTTGTCTGAGAGTGGCTGTTGGTTTGTGTGCCGTTATGAGTCCGAGGGGTCGCAGTAGTCTGGCTGTCAGTTCGGAAATGCTCTTGATGTATGGTAGTGTGGCTAGTGTGGCAGTATTTGCCAAAAACGGATACCCGCGCAATTTCATCAACAGATGCCTAAGGGAAAGACAACGGAACGAGGACATGCCACAACCCAAAGGACTAGCCACACTACCATACAAGGGACCGAGACAGGAGACGAAGCGTGTGCAACACAAATTCCCAGCTCGGCGTAGAGAACCACAACGGTGAATATAGCACGATATGGGTACTGTGAGGATATGGGGAGAAAGTTATGTCCCTTTGTTGTAGAGGCCTGTATTCCTTTTTATTCTAAATAAACTGCACTTTGTAGATTTCAGGTCTAGGGCCCATGTGTGAGTTGGGCAGCTGGGCGTGGAGTGGGGATCACAGATGGATAAGTAGATGTAATCTGGATTAAACTATTGAGCTGTTGATTTCCCTTACAATTCCTCGCTCGCCCTTCAGCCCCCACCCCCCACCCCCCACCTCAGCAAAATGCCTCTTGCTGTTTTTCACACCTGGACGAAGTGTCCCGACTGGATGAGTTGACAGCCAAAACTCCATTTGCCATGTGAACTGACCAGAGGCTGAATATCAGACAGTTTCTGTCTCCGTGTTTGCGAGTGAGAGAGAGTGTAAGTACTCTCTGAACACAGTGCCAGTTTTTATCCTTTCAGACTTCAGCAAACCCTCGGTGCCGGGCTTGCCCCTGAATGGTCAGGGGTCGTGAGGGGAACCGTCCAAAGAGCTGGGACTCACTGGAATGTTGAGTCTCTCCAAACTCCCAGTCTCTCCATGGCTTTGGTTAACTTGTGTTTGTCTCTATGTTGTTTATATGCTTTTATTCCTCCATCTCGCTCTTCCTTCATCTGTCTCTGACTGTCTCTCTGTGTGTCTGTTTCTCGGTCTCCTTTTCTTGAATTTTGTTTTCCGCTCTCGTCCTCTTTCTCCCTTTCAAACTGAAAGAAAACTAAAAACTTGATATTAATTCGAAGAAGTCTTGTAGAAAGGCTCAACATAATTTTTTCCTCATATTGACAGAGGGAATATTAAGCAACCGAATCATCAATAATGGGAAGTTGGGGTGAGAATGTGGGCAAGGAAATCAATTGTTATTGAGTCATGAGAAAGCAATTTATTCATAAAACCACTGTTTGTTTCTGTGTACAATTATCGCATGACTTCTAAAAAAACACTAAAATCGTTCTTACTAAGTACATCAAACAGAAACTATTTAACATCCCTCTTACTAATACTCAAGAGAGAGGAGTAAAGTCAGATCTAAGTCATCACTGTTTGAGGATGATGTGTCATGAGATATTTTGGGATTGATATGAAATAATTCTCATTGTGTGTGGAAATCTCTAAGCATGTATTACATACTAATTACATTTATGCAGGCACATTTCATTTACTCTATATTTCCTCTTTAGTTTTAAGAAAGGAAAAACATCTGACTTATTCTCAAATTCAAATCTGCAGCAAAGTGCGCTCATAATTCAGTGGAAGAGACAGAGTCAAAGTTCAAACACCATATATATACAAAACCAGATTTTAGTGCAGCTTCCGACTTGTGGCCAAATGATGTCAGCAGGCATCAGAACACTCTTTATCTCACCAGGCCGAGACCACACTGAGACACGCTGGATATGTCAAAAATTGCGCTTTGGAACACTGCTGATCATAAACTTGTAATGGAACTTGACATTAAATATCATTGAGGAGAAAGTGAGGTCTGCAGATGCTGGAGATCAGAGCTGAAAATGTGTTGCTGGAAAAGCGCAGCAGGTCAGGCAGCATCCAGGGAACAGGAGAATCGACGTTTCAGGATTCCCGAAGAAGGGCTTATGCCCGAAACATCGATTCTCCTGTTCCCCAGATTAAATATCATTGGCAGAACGAACTTTAACCCGGCGTTAGGCTCCAGGTAGTGATGATGGAGGAGACAACTCTGTGACGACCTCGAAGTAGATCTGTTTCACGGCCTTCTCTTGAATTTGTGTTGGTTGTTCAACGGTTTGATAACCTGAGGTCCATTGGACAGAAGCCATCCTCTTAGCTTTCCCTTTCATTAACCTCAGCTCACTGCATTAGTTATTTGAGGATAAACATCCACGTCTCCATTACTAACTCAGAGTTGAGTTCTTTATTCCCGCTGTGGCGATACTGTGGCTTTGAGAGCCGTGTCCCTCTCTGATTTATTTTAGAGAGATTCATGGGTCACCACATACTGCATTACAATGTCTCTCTTTCTCACACTCTCTCTCTGTTTCGCCTCCCTCTCTCTGTCTCTCTACGTTTGTGCCTGTCACACAGAAGATGGCATCACTGCCAGGAATAGGTTATTCAGTCACTGGCCTGTCATTTAATACGATCAAGGCTGCTATCATCTCGGCTTCCCTCAGCTCTTTTAACTCATTGAGAATTGAAAATAGATCTCCTCCTTAAATATACTCAGTGTCCCAGCATCCGCTGCATTATGCGATAATGAATTCCATGGATGCACACCCACGTGTAAAGTAATTCATCCTCATCTCTGCTTTAAATTTGCCAGTCCTTATCCTAAAACGATGACCTCTTTTTCGAGGTTGCCTCACACGAGGAAGCATATTCTCTGCGCCTGCGTTATCAATACTTTTCAGCATCTACTGAGCTCAGTTAGATCCTGTCTCATTCTTCTAAACTCCAGAGACAGTTCAAGCCGAAATCTTTTCATCTTCCTTCTTTCCTGAGCAATTAGTCGAGTGCTCGGTGCATTATTGCACGAATAAACATACTAGTTTGAGTGAAAAATTAACAGGGAACGTTAGAACGTTTGCGTTTGTGAGCTTCAGATCCACCAATGCTTTTCATTCCTCAGCAAAAAAATTGGGAAGCTCCCTTGCGTGAACGCTCTCCTTTTTCATTATCCACGGTTAATCTGTATATGCCGAGAAGGAGTTCATTGGCAACAACTGTGCGAAAGATATTCCAACTTAGGGCAATGTCAACACCAATACATCCAAAGTTGCCATCAATAACAACACTCTCACATTGCTGGAGTCTGTGTATACACTCTCTCTCTCTCTCACTCAGACAATCTAACACAAACGCTCACAGAAACACACAGGCATTATCACTGGCAGCACTGTCCCTCGTCTGGGCACTGTCATGCACACACTGCTGCACACATACTTCCTCACACTCATTCACACTCAAACTCTTACACAAACTAACACACGATCATACACAAACAAACGCATAAGTTCACATACACAGATTCACATACAACCATACTGACAAACGGACTCATAAACAAACGCACAAATACACACACAGAATACACGCTGATCCATGTAGCATAGCACACTGAGTGACACGCATACACTAAACCACACACACACGCACCGACATACAAATACACACACACAGACTATCAGACACACATATGAAATCAGATGCAGTGTCACTCTGAGGCACAGATATACTCACAGTGAAACAAACACAGACAGCATTCACATTCACAGTAATGCTCAGTCACACAGACACAAGCACACTCACACACTCAGATACAAACATACAAAGCTGGAAATGTGTTGCTGGAAAAGCACAGCAGGTCAGGCAGCATCCAGGGAACAGGAGAATCGACGTTTCGGGCATAAGCCCTTCTTCAGGAGGGCTTCATTCCTGAAGAAGGGCTTATGCCCGAAACGTTGATTCTCCTGTTCCCTGGATGCTGCCTGACCTGCTGCGCTTTTCCAGCAACACATTTCCAGCTCTGATCTCCAGCATCTGCAGACCTCACTTTCTCTACAAACATACAAACACATACAGAGCAACGCAGGTTCACAAATTCATATGGTCAGGCATACACACGCATGCACATAGTTGTGCACATATGCAAATACACAAAACTACACACATACATTCACAGGCACGCACTTGTGCACATATTAACAAGCACTCATACACGCGCATGCACAACTGGATCCAGAACTGACACACAAAGGAACACAATCTACAATAATACAATATGGACAAATGTGGGATGACTGGTATATGGGCAGTCAATACTATTCAGACAGTACACTGCCCACAGTAATACATTTTTTTTCAGTGTGATGCAATATATATGAAGACTCATATCGTGGAAAGAGTGAAATGTCAACAGTAGTGCAATGCTCACACTGACATTTGGAAAGGCAGTAGTGTGTACATTGTGTATTGACTATCGTGACTTAATGTCTGCAGTAATATCTACAGAAATACAATGTGTACTAAGCAGAGCAACTGGTCTTTGGGCATTCAGCAAGGTATAACTGGGAAGGCAATGGGCCTAATTCTATTATCATTCGACTCTTATTCCAATAGCCCAGAATAATGACCTGGGTCAGCAGATTTTGGAATTTATTTCCAATAAAAGCAAATGGCTGAAGGGTCGACTGATGACCCTGAAATCACTGTAAAAAATAGAAACAAAAGCACAAATCTGGTTCAGTAATGTCCTTTCAGGAAGGGAATCCTTACTTGCTGTGCGCTATGTGGGCCTCCATATCCACTGCACATGGTTGACTCACAACTGCCTTCTGAAATGGCCTAGTATGGAACTCAGTTGTGTTGATCACTAGGAAGTCGCAGCCATGCCCTACCAGCGTTGTGGATTAACCCACAGCGATTCAAGTTGGAGCTCATCACCACCTTCTCAAAGCCAAATAGGGATGAGCTATCAATACTGGGCAGCTAGCGACGATCATGTCCGATAATTTCTTTCGACAAATGTGCAGACCCCATACTGTAAACAGAGTCTACAGTGTTAGATAACCGAAATTTGAACATTCGATATCTACAAATTCTATATTGTCTGCAGTGTTACAATACCGATAGCATGGGACCACAAACGTTTGGATAGTCAGTATTGAAATACTTGTGCACTGTTCACTGTAATCCAATATCTGTACTATCACAATGTATACAGTGCAGGAGGCTGACGTTTGTATACTCAGCCATGTGCACACTGTACACTGAATGCTCAGGTACACAATCAGATGTTGGATCCTTTCTAGTATTCACCAAGGGGTGTTGCAGTCATGGTTGAACTCTGAAGATTAAATGGAGCCTTGTGGGCCAATAAGGTGCATGTTAGTGGCAAATACTAAACTGATTGATTGACTGTCCAAAATGATCAGGGATTGTTTCCCCTCACATCCCTGAAATAGCCCCAATTCTGTCAACTGTGTTCACCTCCGAACTTTCGGCCTACTCTTCTATCCCTGAGCAGAGACAAGTCTCCAGCGGATTCTCATTACTGGGTCACTCATAAACACCTAACAATAACAGACAAGTTACTGAGGGATCTTGTGGAGCGATGGCAGAATCCCCATCTTTCACTTTCGTCGGAACTATGAAGCACAAGACGGACTTTAAAATTGCGATCATGTGTTGCCCAGAATGAAGAATGACTATTGCTGTTCAGGCCATAATTACCAGACGGGAAATAAATAGAAGTTTGTGCTTAAACTCATTGCGGTTCTGTGCAGAATGATGCATTTGGACTTTTACAAGAGGCTGGGAGGTTATGGCAAACGTTCGCTTCTCTTCTCCCAATTGTTAAACTGTGACTTTCTTTTTCAATGGTACATCTACTTACAACGCAGTGAGGCCGATGAGTGACTCCAATCTTCCCTTCCCGTAACAGGTTACAGTTAACCAACCTTGAAAGCAATTTTCCTCATTGTCCAACTCAGCCTTTCCCCAGTTCCCATCGGTATATAATCGAGCAGTGACTGATTCTCCCTCAGCTGCAAGCATTTTTTTGGTTGCAGATCTGGAGATTTAACCTCTGTGATTTGGCGTCTCGATTGGACAAGCCTTGTTGCTAACAGTGGGAGTTCACTATGTGCAAATGTTTTCCCCAATTAAATCAGTGAGAGCACTCATTCGGCATTACATGTCTGTCCAACATTCTGATACCCCATCGGCTTCTATTCAAATTGCATTAGCCCTCCTGATTAACTTCTGTTCCTATGAGTTAGCATTCTGTGTTACAAACGCAACATTTCCCTAACTTCATTTATATTGCAGCTTTCTCTATTTGAAAGGTATTTTGATCTTTTCCTTCTCCCTTCCAAAGTGAACAACTTGCACTCTTCCCAAATTATACTGCGTTCTTCATTTTTTTTTGCCTGTTGACATAAGCTATCATCTCTCTGTCAACTATTTGGAACCCTCTTACAACCCTCCTTCCCATCTGTCCTTATCTGCAATATTGGCGACAGGACAGTCACTACCTTGCTCCAAGTCATTAATATCATGGAGGTCCCACTTGCCCCAGCTCTCCTATTGCCTGAGGTGCAGTGACCTTCAGATTAAACAATTATTAAAAAATGCTGTTGTTTTCGTCAATACTTATTCTGAAGCGGCACCAGACGCCATCCTGCCTGAACCTCTTTCTCAATCTGTTTTGGATCTGCGCCCTCATTCGGAACGAAAGGTTGCTTCCTTACCGAGGAGGGACGAAGCCATGAAGAGGGCAAATGTCACATTGGCCTTCATTTCCAGAGGATTGGAGTTTAGAAGTCGGGATGACTCACTGAGGTTTTGCAGGGCTCTGGTGAGACCACGCCTGGACTAGTGTGCGTCGTTCCAGTCTCCACAACTTAAAGAAGATATTCTCGCCATGGATCGATTGTTGACACAGACTACTTCGAAATTTCCTTAGATCATAGCTGTCCTGGTGATTCCCAACTCCACTTTCGTGGCTTTTCCACATAACCCTGCATTCGCTTCCTGCCGAAATATACTTCAAGATTCTAGATGTATTTTTTTTCAAATAAAGGGGCATGGGAACCCAGATTGTAGCTTCAGGGTGCAGGGCCTGGAGTGTAGGGAGGTTAGGAACATGGCATCAATTTCCAAGGAGGGTGCCTGTAAACAGGAAAGTGGCTTGAAGCGTGTATACTTCAATGCAAGAAGTATACGAAATAAGGTAGGTGAACTTGCAGCGTGGGTTGGTACCTGGGACTTCGATGTTGTGGCTATTACGGAGACATGGATAGAACAGGGACAGGATTGGCTGTTGCAGGTTCCAGAATTTAAATGTTTGAGTAGGGGCGGAGGTGGGGGTAAAAGAGGGGGAGGTGTGGCATTGCTTGTCAAAGATAGTATTACAGCGGTGGAAAGGACGATGGATGAGGACTTGCCATCTGAGGTAGTTTGGGCTGAGGTTAGGAATAGGAAAGGTGAGGTCACCCTGTAAGGAGTCTTTTACAGGCCTCCTAATAGTCCTAGAATCATTGAAGAAAGGATAGGGAAGGTGATTCAGGAGATGAGTGACAGTAATAGGGTGGTTGTTATGGGGGACTTTAACTTTCCTGATATTGATGGGGAAAGCTATAGCTCAAGTTCGTTAGATGGGTCAGTGTTTGTTCAATGTGTGCAGGAGAGTTTCCTGACACAATATGTAGACAGGCCAACAAGAGGTGAGGCCATACTGGATTTGGTTCTGGGTAACGAACCAGGCCAGGTGTTAGAATTAGAGGTAGGTGAGCACTTTGGGGATAGTGACCATAATTCGGTGAGTTTTACTCTCGTGATGGAGAGGGATAAATGTGTACTACAGGGCAAGAGTTATAGCTGAGGTCAGGGAAATTATGATGCGGTGAGGCATGACTTAGGATGCGTGGCTTGGAAAAGTAG
>NC_057758.1:4738218-4739349 GCF_004010195.1 Chiloscyllium plagiosum
AGTGTGGACCTTTTCCCGCGTATGGAGTCGGGTATTACAAGAGGGCATAGCTATAAATTAAGGTGGGGGGGGTAGATATAGGACTGAAGTTGGGGTAGGTTCTTCACTCAGCGAGTCGTACGTTCATGGAATGCCCTGCCAGTAGCAGTGGTGGACTCTCCCTCTTTATGGGCATTTAAGCGGGCATTGGATAGGTATATGGAGGATAGTGGGTTAGTATAGGTCAGGTGGGCTTGGATCGGCGCAACATCGAGGGCCAAAGGGCCTGTACTGCGCTGTATTCTTCTATGTTCTATGTTCTATGTTCTAAAGAAGTGACCCTTAATCTTTACTTCAATAAATGCAAGTCTAATCTACTCAACCTCTCCTTATAAAACTCTTCATGTGACCTCGGATCATAAGCAACGTGGGAAACTGTCCTAAACTCTATTGCTGAAGTCCGGAGTGTGCTCCATCCCTCAGTCATTGACAAGTGGTAACAGCACCAGGTCTCCAAGTGCAGACCTTCTGCATGGCTGTTTAGGTACTGTCCCAGTGAATCAGACGTCCTGCTGTTGAGAACTGTTTTTGTTTATGAAATGTATTAAAGGTTAGTTCGGCGACCGCAAGAGTATTACGAATATTTGTGAGTCCACATACTCGCAGGAATGTGACAGCATTAGTGTGGGCCGGATGCAGAGGAGAATGAGCAACATATTTCCGCAGGTTTTATTTAGGAAGAAAAGTTGTACAGTTTGAAGTTATTCTCCTCAGAACAGAGGATACTGAAATGGGATGTGTTTGTGATGTATGAATGATGAGAGAATAACCGGGATCGTCAAGATGGAATTACTCCATTTTATGGTGCCGCTCCCACTCGTAAACCTTTGCATTCTCAGACAGGGGAATAAAACCCGGTAATCCGTTCAAGAATTGATCATCACTGTTTCATTTCCCATTCAGATCCGTGCCGTAGCACAGTGACAGGAAGGAAGTGGGTGGTCATAAACTGGGCAAGATACAAAAAGATGGGGTACTGGGCTAATGGTCGGATACTTGGTAGTGTGGATGAGCAGAGGGATCTTGGTGTCCATGTACACAGATCTTTGAAAGTTGCCACCCAGGTAAATACTGCGGTGAAGAAGGCATATG
>NC_057758.1:4739501-4747265 GCF_004010195.1 Chiloscyllium plagiosum
GACAGTGAGAATCTTTTTCCATGTATGGAGTCAGCTATTACAAGGGGGCATAGCTTTAAATTAAGGGGGGGGTAGGTATAGGAGAGATGTTAGGGGTAGGTTCTTTACTCAGCGTGTCGTGAGTTCATGGAATGCCCTGCCAGTAGCAGTGGTGGACTCTCCCTCATTATGGGCATTTAAGCGGGCATTGGATAGGCATATGGAGGATAGTGGGCTAGTGTAGGTTAGGTGGGCTTGGATCGGCGCAACATCGAGGGCCGAAGGGCCTGTACTGCGCTGTATTCTTCTATGTTCTATGTTCTATACACTGAAAGCCTTCTCACTGCAGCAGCTTCGTTGCTGTGCAGACATTTGCTTAGTCCACACCTAGAGGGTTGTTTGCGAATATGTGGAGGCTTTGGCGAGGCTAAAAATGTTGCTTCCCAGGACTTTGCGTGAATGCGATGAAACTATTTAAAAAGAGAGATTGAGCAATTGTGGATTGCATTCGTGAGAGTCTCGGAGGCTGACGGGTGAACGGATAGAAGTATATTAAATATTAAGAGGCGTGGATAAGGAGGTAGGCACAGTAATTCCCCCAGGCCGAAAATGTAAAACACAAGTGGGCAAAGCCTTAAAGTGAGAAAGGAAAGTTTAAAAGGAACTGGACAACAGAAGATTTTGCACAGAGGGTGTAATGCAATGAGCCATCGCAAAGCCTGTTTTTATCATTGAGAACTTTCACGGCCAACCCCTTCCCCGCTGTGTTGCCGTTTCTGGTGTGTCTAACCTCCCATTGGGACAGGATACAGCTACGGCTGGTGATAAACAGGCACGGATCATTGTCTCTTTCTGTTCTGTTCCACCACTACTCTATCTTTCCTTCCCTATCTCTCTCGCTCTCTTCTTCCTCTTCCTCTCTCTCTCAGTCTCTGCATTACAGAACATTAAATGTTTCTGATTTTAAGCCATTTTTGGAATTGTTCATTATTTCCCTCGCATACTTGTCTCAAGTCACCATCCTGCCTGATATTCCTCACCAAAGTTTGAGAGGTGGGATGTCCCTGAACATGAAGAAGTAGCTCACTCAATGTCGATGAGGGTCCCACTCAAAAAGGCACAGTGATTGATCTCGTCACGCAGTAATGGATCGCAATGGTTCAAATAGCTGGCTCAACACCACCTTGGGAAAGGTTGGCTGGGATAGGCTACAAATGCTGCCCTGCCAACCTCACCCATACTCCGTGAATCAACTCAAAAGAGGAACAAAACAGCTGAGTTCCACATGTGAGGTCAGAGTGACCACCTTAATGATCAACGTTGGATTGGACTGGCATCAATGTGCCCCAGCAGATCCAGATCCATTGGGGATCGAGTAGGCGGAATGGGAACTGTACTATCTGCTGGTGGGAGTGTCACCTGGCACAGGAAAGGATTTGTGATTTGTGAAAGTCAAAGTTAAAACTCACACAATGCAAGGATCAAAACTTTCATTTGGAGGCACGAGTTATCGGAGCACAGCTCCTTCTTCAGGTATTTGTGAATTAGGACCATAAGAGAAAATAATTTTCGCAAAATATTACAGTGTCATGCAAATAAAATGATATATTTCACAGACAGAAATTGTTGTTATGTCTTTCATTTTTTTTAGAATGGGTTGCAGGCTTCGGTTCATTAATATGTAAATTCCAGAATATCTTTAACGTTACATTTTCAAGGTAATTTAAGGATTTTATAAAAAGAAGATGACATCTTAACTCAGGCAATGCATTAAAGCTGTGAGGTCGGAATCTGTCTCTACCCAATCTTGAGAAAGACTGGTTTTATTTCCAAAGTGGAATTCACGAACTATCATACAGATTAATTGCCTTCATTGACTGCCTACAAGGTGTTTAATTTTTTTGAGCAAAACAGGACTTACCTGCAAATATAATTCTGCACATGCAAAGTCTATGAGGTTCACTTAATCCAGCTGCCTATACCTGAGCCATCTTCATTTCTCTGGTCAAAACCTCAAAATCTCTTGTCATGCAGGGTTCCCTATTCCTGTCAATCTTGCATGTTACCCTCACAGAGGAGTGGCGAATGGGGTTGAACGTAAGACAATCATCGGCAAATTCCCTCACTTCTGAACTTATGATGGTGGAAAGGTCATTCACGAAGCAGCTGGAGATAGTTGCGGCTGAACACCATCCTGAGGAATCCCTGCAGAGTTGTCCTGGAGCTGAGAAGATTAACCTCGAACAACCACAACGATTTTCCTGTCTGCCTGACATGATCCCAATCAGCAGAGAGTTTGCTCATTTGCATTAAGTACATTTAACACGTGAAATCTTGCATGTATTTTTTTTTTTTAAATTTTGCCACATTACACATGAACATTCCAAAATGTGTTCTTATCATCTGCCCCCATCATCGGGAATGGAGAAATAGCAAGTGGCTGACCGTGGAAACACTTCTGATAGAAGATGCATTCGGAAATCCTTCAGCTCTGTCTTTGTCACTGAAGAAGGGCTAATGCCCGAAACGTCGATTCGCCTGTTCCCTAGATGCTGCCTGACCTGCTGCAACACATTTCCATCTTTGTCACCAACGGCCTGGCATCACCCAGCATTTAGGAATGTGGAAATATAAGGAACCTCCTCCTCTGTCCAGTTTTATATTTAAAAATAAAAACACCACTGGTGTGATCTCCTTGATGCGTGTGTAGGACAAAGTTTAAACTGTTGCAAACTGTTTAACTCATTCACATTTTCTCCTGCTTCTTTAACTTGCAGATTCCACTATTGAAGCTTCGCCAATTCTCAACCGACCTGCTCTTGGTCCACAGTGTCCCATTGCCACCCAAGTGTGGAGCTGTTCGTTTCGTTTTGAGGTAGATTTTGTCGATGTCGAGGACATCAATAAACAGCAGAAGGTGCCAACCAACCGAAGTAAACGTACCCCAGCATAACGCAGGAGAGCAGGAGGAGCGGGGTGGGGCGGTTAGAGAGAAAGAAAGAGAGAGAGAGAGAGAGAGATTTGATCATTATTTACAGGGAGTCGGAACACTGACCCCATTCACCGAGAATTCGCAGGCTGTAGGGAACGTGGAACACACTGGGACTGGAGCAGATGAGCTGCAAAGTTATTTTCGCGTACTTCCCATGATCTTTCTCTGAGCCCTTTGTGTTTCCCTCTATCTTGTTGTGTACTTCTATGTGTCTCCATATATGAGGCAGCAAAGACTTGATAAACCAACGGGCCTTTTCGAAAGTGAATGACACTTTGTTTCATTGATTCTCGCTCTCGCCCCCTCTCGAAGAATTACATCTGTCTCAGCTATTCTCTCCTTTCTCCCTCTCTGTTTCTCTCACTACTGACCTAATTCCATATCGGCTCCTCCTCAGGCATTAAGTATCGAGTCTGAGACATGTGAACACGTCCCTGAATATAACCTTGCAGCTCGCTGTGTATCTGTGGTGAATAAAACATTCTCTTCATCATTTACTTCCAAATTACTTTTTGTTGAATTTATTAAATGCAGTAAAATGATGCATGGCAATTTGTCGGAAAACCATTTGTCTAAACATCCAAATATGCAAACTCACAACTTAGATTTAAAAGAGAAGATTTATGAATTTGATCCGTTCATGAGGCGAAATGCATCATCCGGTTAACGTTCCTACATGAGCACGTCTTCGGATTGCCTCAGCCTCATCTTTGTCATAACAGACAGAGCTCCTTCATCATTCAGGACGGCGAGGGTCGTTTGTATTAACCTGAACACCACCTCTCGGCACAGTCAGGCTTCGGAGCTGTCAGCTAACCAGTTGTGTGTGGGATCACAGAGCTCTGTCCAATGCAAGCTCTCTCTGCAGTTTAGCCATATCTTCAAGAAAGCTACATTCGGGTGGCCCCTTATTCGTTAGATGTGTCTACTGTTTCTCACCTCACGTACAGGACATCATCAATGGCATCTTTTCTTGAGGAAATTTCGCATCAATATCCCGAGACTGTAATAATGACTTCCAAGAGCCATTAGCATCTTTATTTGTGCAGAGCATGACTCTAACTCAAGGACATTTTTCGCTCCGGGTCTCTCGGTTGGATTTTAAAATCATTTAGGTACTGTCTTGCAGTAAAAGTTAGTTAGTTTCACCTGGCATCATTGGTCAAAGTTTGAACTAAAGCTGCCATGGCGTCAAGGCTAATGGCCAAGGCTAAACATTATGAATGGGCAACAACTCTTGCCTTGCAAGTAATGCTCGTATCCATCTACATCAAACGATACATCCCCAAGAGATGTAGACATCGAATCTACATATAATTTTCAAACAATATCCAAAACATTTAAACATTTTTACTTTTGACAACGAGTGACATTTGAACAGTCATCAGTTAAGGACTTTTCTCCATGATCTCCACCTTGATTACATTCAGGGACTGCTCATTCATTGCAAATTTGCTGATGTGTTTCAGATTCGGTGGCGACTGGTGATAGGTCAGCTGCACTTCAGAACAGAGGTTTTGTCAATCTGGCAATGACGTAAGACCAGAAATATTTAACCTTCTGGGAACAAGGCAGAGGCAGGGAAGGGTGGACTGGGAGATGGTGGGGAGGAAGGGGCAAAGAGACGGTTCGTGAAAAAAGAGAATGTGAGATAAAGAGAGAAGGAAATATTGGAGGACTAGCGAGTAAGAGAGGTGAATAGGGCGCGGTTGTTAATGAGTGACCTGAATTGAGATGTGGCGAGGGGGCGGAATGGGATGGTTAGAGAGGAAATGAAGTGGGCACAAAAATAAACGTGCAAGTGAATGTATGCGTGACAGAGAAAGATTCAGAGAGAGAAAAACATTGAAAAACGGGAAGGGTGAGAAAGATTTGATCGGGGATTCAAACGTCTGGAGGGCTGAATAATCAGTGCAATGAAGGATTGATCCAGCCCTCAGACTGGGAGGATTTATATTGATGTAGTGGGCGATTGGTGCCCCCCCTCGGCTGACTGGTTGATCGATGCCATGAGGGATTTATCCTTTACATCTTGAGGACTGGATAATCGATGCAACTGATCCATACTCCGAGATAACTGACTAATCTATACAGGTGACCTGGGCTTTTCAGAGGCTTTGATAAATTATTCCAACGAAACAACTTTTGTGTTTGTGTCGTGACGTCCTGGGAGCAGGAGGGTAGCATTTTATCCCGTTCAAGACAAGAGGGACATCCAGAAAGATACCCTGAGACGCTGCTGCATCATCTTCTAAAGCAGTCATCCAAAGTCAATGTCCCATTGCAGGGAGAGCTGAACACGAGGCAGACACAAACAAAACCAAAAGTGCACACATGGGCACGCACCGTGACACAAACGGAAACATTGATATCGAATCTGTGCGGCAGCAGGAGAAAGGGCAAGGAGACAACTCGTGATGAAGCAAAACGTGAGATATTTCAAGAGGAAATAATCGAGGAATCGGGAGGCAGAGAGGAGCAGAGAGGCACGGTTGGTAATGGGCGTGGTAGACTGAGGCACAGACTCAGAAACAGACACAAAAAAACTGAGAAAACAAAACACGTTATAGAACATAGAAGAATACAGCGCAGTACAGGCCCTTCGGCCCTCAATGTTGCGCCGATCCAAGCCCACCTAACCTATACTAACCCACTATCCTCCATATGCCTATCCAATGCCCGCTTAAATGCCCATAAAGAGGGAGAGTCCACCACTGCTACTGGCAGGGCATTCCATGAACTTACGCTGAGTGAAGAACCTACCCCTAACTTCAGTCCTATATCTACCCCCCCCCTTAATTTAAAGCTATGCCCCCTTGTAATACCCGACTCCATGCGTGCGTTCGCTCTGGTTTCCTCCCACAATCCAACGATGTGCAGGTCAGGTGAATTGTCCAGAAGGTCGGGGAATGGGATCCAAGTGCCTTACTCCTCGTGGGAGGGGGGGAGATATGGGGTCGGTGTGGACTTGTTGGGCCGAAGAGCCTGTTTCCACACTGTAGGGAATCTATTTTAATTTCCATGTTCAAAAGCTATAACCTGGGATATTCTAATCGAAACGTTCTTTGATCACCTTGAGTCAAGTGGACAATGACCATTCATCCAAAAGCCTCTGGTTCACATGTTAATTGGTCCCGTTGGCTGCTATGATATTCACATTTGCAACTCTTTATAAATTTGACACTGGGCTATTCGTTTTGTATCCATTTCTGGTATTCTTCAAAGCGCTTTCCCTTCACAAAGGCAAATCATGTGATTGACAGGATGAAAGAGAACGGTTTGTGAAGGCATTTCATTATCAACTCATGAAGCAGTTATTTATAATATTAACACAACATTTTACGCCTTCTGAATGCGACAGAGAGAGTGAAGCGATCCTACAACTGATCACTGAAAAGGAGTGCTAATATTTCAGAGTTGGGATACATTGGGAGGTGCTGGGCTCCTCAATCACTAAGCGTTGAGACTTTCATGGACTATCCCTCTTCCTTCAGCTGTCTCATTTTCAGTCTACAATCACAACTGGAAGTGCTGCAAAAAGATTTGATCAGATGCATTTGCACAGCGCCACCCGACTTCCGATTGCACGGTGATACAGAGGATAGTCAGGCTTGTGCTGACAAATACCAAAGGGATCATGAATAACACATTAAAAGACGCAGTAGATGCAGTGATAACTTGCTCGGCATTTCCAATTCACAACACATCAAGTCGGAGACCTTCATCACTTTCCCTTCCGAATGATGGGGGGTGGGGGGGTGGGGGGGGGGGGGGGGGTGCAATTTCTGGACAGTGCTTCCCGAGAGGACTGCTTCAGGTGCTGACTCAGCACGGACTACAGTGACTCACTAAGGGGACTCATTCGTGTGAGCGTTACATGTTTCTTTGGGCAAAGCAACATACTCAATAATAAACCACCACTGTCACTGAAAAGCACAATGAAGAGGGACAGTTGGGACACATTATTGAATGTGATGTTGTCCAGATACAAGGGGCCACTTGAGACAGAATCAGGTGCAGAGCGATGGATTCCGTACCTGGTGACAAAATAAGGTGAATCAAACGTTCATGAACAGACTTTAGAGACAGTCAATAATTTAGTTTTTTTTTATTGCTGTTTAATAATTCGATCCAAGCAAAGTTCAACACTTTCTTCAAACGCTCTGTAAACTTAGTCCAGGTCACGCCATAATGACAAGTGATTTTCACAGCAACCCAGCAGCTGCAGCCTGAAGCCTATTTCATGTGCGAGGTGAGACATCCATACGGGATTGCAACGAAAGAAATCCATGCATCGGATAAACCATCAGCATTGTCCGTATGAAGCTAAAACTCACTGAGAAAAGCAAACAGTACACCGATTGATTTCCTTCTGAGGGTCCACGTTCATCTCCTTCTACTCAGATCGTTGGAACAACACCACCAGGGAGAACACAAAGTTGCTGAGCGTCTCCAAACACTTTCCTTAAAACGCATAACACACGCACAACCTTAAAGATCAACGGGTATTGACATGTTGGCCGAAAAAAGCTGTTGCTTTTGCAGTTACGCTGTGCAGTCAGCAGAAGATGGCATTCCATCAGTCGAAACACGAGAGAAAAGACACAAAGAATCATCTCGTTTTAATTCATTCATTCAAATTGTATCCTATTGCAAGCACACACGCAGACAGACAGGCAGACACACACACACACACACAGACACACACACACACACAGATAAAGACTCTCTCTCTCTCTCTCACACACACACACACACAGACCATAATACCCAACACACGCACCACCCAGACC